>NC_045173.1:2514880-2524880 GCF_900700415.2 Clupea harengus | reverse complement strand
GCCAGTGGAGCTGGTCCTGCCACCACTCCTTCTGAGCCACACTCGCCTCTCTCCCTCCCTCTCTCGCCTCATGTCTTCCTCCTCTCAGTTTTCCACTACCTCCCACTCCAGTAGAGCCAGCTCAGCCCACTGGAACACATAGTGTCCCCAGCTCAGCCCACTGGAACACATAGTGTCCCCAGCTCAGCCCACTGGAACACATAGTGGGCTGATGTCTCATCCATTCATTGTTGTGCTGAGGCCTCATCCATTCATTTCATACCAGCGAGTTACAGCTGGCTTTGCTTTTACCCCCAGTGTCAGGGCACATCTTTTACCCCCAGTGTCAGGGCACATCTTTTACCCCCAGTGTCAGGGCAAATCTGTGCAGACCAAGTGATCCATGCAGCTGTTCTGGTTTCTGCTCAGCAACAGGCTTGTGACTGTAATTAAAGGCAAAGTTTAAAAAAAACATAATGTTGTCTACGGCATACACCTATCGTACTGATGATTCTAAGTTAGTTTGTCTGTCCAATTATTTCTTTGATATTGCATTGTACAATTAACACCACAGAGTGCCACGTTAGTTTTGAATATGCTCTTTATTTGCACAGGTTACATTTATATGGTGTACAAATCAGTGACCAGCTGAACAAGCCTATGTCGGTTTGTGTCCGTGTGTGGGGCAAAGTGTGCCCCTTATCAGCATTCAACACCGTGTGTGGTTAAATCAGTTGGAGTACTTTCACTGGTGAAATAGCAGCTAGAGGGCACTTCAGAACAGAATTTCCACAGAAAAGTTACCAGCAACAGTTCATGCTCACACTCGCATGTTCTTTGACTCCAATGCTGCCCTGGCTGTTGGGTTGGCATGGAAACACGGTTCACAATCGAGTGATAGCAGTGACATTTGTTAACCCAGCAGAAGAAAAAAAAAACAGAACGAATACACCAATCGTACTAAATTGATCTTTAAGGATCCATATTGACTCGCATTGAAATGACTCTTAGGATGCATTGCAGAACCTTTCAACCGTGTGCCTTTGGGATCCGTGTACTCTAATGCTCCACTCCTGCTTCCGTTCCCCAGCATCTGGCAGTGTAGTCAATCACAAGAACCCCGGCTAATTCAATCAGAGGAGGATCTATAAACATGTTTGCATAACACACGTAGATTGCTCAGGAGAATCATTCATTCTGCTTTCTTTAAGTTATGGAATGCATCTTTAATCTTACTGGAACCTTACAGTATCACATTAAATTGATTATTTTGTGACTGAGTCTCACTAAATTGATTATTTTCCTTCACAGACTCTCATTCGATTGACTAACAAAATTTCACAGAATTACGCTAAACTGGATTGTTATACTTAACTGGATTTAAGGCAATTTTACATTACTCTCCCCTTAACCACAACCTGTGCTCTCTTGATTGACAATCAGGAAATCACAGACAGACAGACAGGCAGGCAGGCAGGCTGCCGTCTGTAGTTTGATGCTGCTCAGCTTAGAGAGCAGAGGTCATGGCTCCAGCTAGTCTTCACATTACAGCACTGAAAATGCTTAACCACTGTGCTCACTGACTGATTCTATCAATCGCCTCCCTTTGTTCTTCCTGCTCACGTCCTCATGAGGCCACTGCCTGGAGGCAAAGAGGCCGAGGATGGAGGCAGGGGAGGGACAGTTAGGGCCTTAGACACAGGGTTCAGTGGCTGGTACTAGAGACTCTTCTGTCTTCTTCAGTACACTTCCATCCAAACTGGTGGTGTTGATTACTGTTGAGCCCGCCTCTGGTTTATGCACCATTGAGTATGAGGTGGTGAGTCTAGGAGACCGAGTCTAAGTCTACAGAGGTTTGGCTGCTCAACATAACAAAAAAAAGAACAAAAAAACAGCTTATATAACCCATATAAAAGAGAATAAATAAAATAAAATATCACTTCTGTTGTGTACTGACTCTGGGCCATGCAAGGCAAGGTGATGCTCATATCCAAAGAATGCATAGATAGATGCTCAGTCATCGTCTAGTTTAGCCTTAATAATAACCACAAAATAAAATTATATAAACAACAATCATCATCATCATCTCCTTCTCACATCAATCTTCTGTCCATTTTTGTTTTATCTACAACACATACACTTATATTTTACACTTTGGCCAGAGTTTAAGTGTTCCACAAGCAAGGCTTTCTTTTGCAGGAAACAAGATTTTTATAAAAGAAAAGAATATAAACAAACAAAAATGAATAGTTTATAATAGGGTAAACAAATGCAGTGTTTTATATATATATATTTATATATAGCTATGTACACACACACACACACACACACACACACAGCGTTTTCACATAAACCCTCTATCAGAGGGGAGAGGGAGGGCAGGAGTGGTACAGAGAACAGGAGGGACCACAGGGCGAGAGACACAACCATATACTGAAAGAGAGAGAGAGAGAGACACACACACAACCGTATACTGAGAGAGAGAGAGAGACACAACCATATACTGAGAGAGAGAGAGAGAGAGACACACAACCATATACTGAGAGAGAGAGAGAGAGACACAACCATATACTGAGAGAGAGAGAGAAACAGGAAGCTGAAGAGTATTCTATTGTCTGCTTAAATGTATTGTGTTCTGGGACAGCTGATCAAGACTGATGCATTGTCTGGATTAAAACCTGCCTAACCATCCATCCACTCATGCAGGACTGTCACTACGCTTGACACAGAGATTGACATTAAAGAACCAGATTTGTCTGTGCATGTTTGTGTGTTGTCGTCTATGGGAGGCTGCAGGCTGATGTTAGACTGTGAGTCCTGATTTTCCATGTGGTCCACCTGTCCATCGTTCGTCTGTCCCTCGTGTCTCGTCCACAGCGAACACGTGGAGAGACAGGCCTGTTTCTGGGGGTGGGCTGGGGGTGGGGGTGGGGGGTGGGGAGGAGAGGTCAACTAGACAGAAGGTGAGACCTCCAGCGTGTGTGTTCTGGGGAAAAGGGGAAACATTGGTGACGGGTCGCGTCACTTTAGGGGGACTGCCTTCCACGCCCTTGGTGGGGTGTTCTCAGTCTTCGGCTCCTCCTTTTCTTCTCAAGGCCTGGCTTCACGTCTTCTCTGGGAGATATGTACAGATGAAGGGGGGGGGGGGGGGGGGGTTTGAACCTCAGGGGTCAGTGGTTAAGGTTTAGAGGTTAAAGGTCATGGCTGGACATAGGGGTGAGGACTGGGGGTGGTTAGAGAGGGCAGGTGTGTCCTGGGGGTGGTGGTGGGCGGGGGGGGGGGGGTTAGAGAGGGCAGGTGTGTCCTGGGGGTGGTGGTGGTGGTGGGGGGGGGGGGGTTAGAGAGGGCAGGTGTGTCGTGGGGGGGGGGTGGGGGATGGGGTGGTATGGGGGGGGGGGGGGGTTAGAGAGGGCAGGTGTGTCGTGGGGGGGGGTGGGGGATGGGGTGTCCTGGGGTTGTTACTGGGGCTGCTCCTGCAGGGGCCTCTTCTGCTTGAGCGTGTCGATGAGGGAGAGGACGCCGCGCTTCACGCTGCTGGAGACGCGCCGGGACACCGAGTCGGGAGGAGGCGCCGCGCCACACGGCCGCTGAGACGGAGGACGAGCCACCAGACACTTCTGATACCTCAGCTGGACACACAGACAGACAGAGAGAGAGAGAGAGAGAGACAGGCAGAGACCAGGAGAAAAGGGAGAGTGAGACAGAAAGTAGGAGAGGTGTCCTTCTTTGAGAGACTGCAAGAGGAAGTTTTTCTACTGTTATTTCACAGACTGTTTTTCATGTGTTTGCTGTGCGGCCTCCTCACCATGCATGCTGCCTGCACGGCCTCTGACACGCTCCCGGCGTTGGGCTCGCACCAGAACGCGTGACACTCAAAGTGCTGGCTGCCCGTGTCCATGACGAAGGCGAAGGAGTGGATGTCATGTCCCACGCCCATAAAGGAGAGGAAGCGCACGCGGCACTCCACCAGCACCTCCTCATCCTCCTGAAGAACACACAGCACAGCTCTGAGTGAGACCTTCATACACACACACACACACCCAGTGTTAATTTCGTTGACGAAAAATATGCGTTAACGACCTTTTTCCAATGACTAAGACGTAACGAAAACGGATCTTTGAAAATAAAAACTATGGCTAAATCTATTTTAACTTGACGTTGACGAGACGAGACGAGACGAAAATGTTGGTGGTTGACTAAGTCACAATACTTTTTTTTCCAAACTTGCATGCACCTAACATCATTGGTTGAATGTTGCCCGGTCCTGTATCCCTCCACTTCCTGATATACCCAGACATGCAAGTGACGCCCTAACAAACGTTATGTGGCTCAGTACTCGGCTTCGGTACTGGAAGAAAAATAGGAATAGATATCTGGACACTCTTTAATTATAACTTGACAGAAAATAAAACATAATGCACCGCAATATTGGGAGAGAAACCATGTGGCTTCAAAATAGGTGGGAAGGACACAACAAGAGGCACCTGAAAGCTTACAGCCCTGCAATGAATGCCACGATAAATTACCTAGTAACTGTCAATGAAAATTAGCTAATGTTAACTAGTTATTAGAATATATTAGCCAACGTTAAGTTAAAAAGGTAAAGGTTGTGTCAGCTTGGATAGCTAGCTAGTAATTTTCGATTGAAGCCTCCTGTTAGCCTTGGCAAATGATCTACAAAACGTTTAGCTAGCTAACGATGAGGTAGCATAGCTAAGTTATACTAGCTATCGATAGCCAGCTAGTAAACTCACTGCAGAATGGACTAAATGACAGGCCACGCATGACATTAATCAAGAAAAAATAAATTAATTGGCACCACTTTCAACTGTCAAAACTATCCGTCTAGCTAAATCGGTTGGTTATCAGATTGCACAAGAATTCATATGGAGGATATGTGTGGTTGATTTAACTCTTAAGGCCAGGTAGGCATAGTAGTTGTATTGTGCTATCACATCATTTGAATCTTCAAAATCTAGACTTGATATTCTCTTATGTTTTAATGATAATACTGTTATTGCCTTAAAATGATTATTAACATTGAATTAATTGGAATTCAGCTGTAGGCATATACTAGGAGATCTGTATCTAGAGACTAATTGTATCCACAATTTAAGTACTGCAAGCTTGACTATTATGCAGTTGTAGGACAAAGGGGGTCCCTGGGCCTGAGAAGGGAAGGAAAGGAGTTTAATGTGGCTATAAGATGGACTTTTAAATATGACTAAAACTAGACTAAAATGTTCTGAGTTTTCGTCAACTAAAACTAGACTAAAATGTTCTGAGTTTTCGTCGACGAAAACTAGACTAAAACTAAGAAGGATAAAAATGACTAAATGTGACTAAAACTAATATGCATTTTCGTCTTAAGACTAAATCTAAAATAGCTGCCAAAATTAACACTGACACACACAGACACTCAGACAGACAATCACCCCGTGTGACCCCCTCACCTGGTCTCTCATGACAGTGACAGTGGGGCTTAAACAGACACTCAGACAGACAATCACCCCGTGTGTGGGGGGGGGTCTCTCACCTGGTCTCTCATGACAGTGACCGTGGCATCAGCCACATTCAGCAGCACCGGGGTCCAGTCGTCACGTGGGGCGGCCGTCATCAGGCAGTCTATGGCTCCATTCACAATGTCCATCCCTGCAGGGGACACGAGGTGTCAGGTGAGGGGGGAAGAAGACAGACTAGACTGTGTATGTTTGAAAGAGTGTGGAAGAAGACAGACTAGACTGTGTATGTTTGGAAGAGTGTGGAATAAGACAAGACTAGACTGTGTATGTTTGGAAGAGTGTGGAAGAAGACAAGACTAGACTGTGTATGTTTGGAAGAGTGTCTCTTGACCTGACGTACCAATGGGCTTGGCCACGGGCATCATCCCCAGATACAGAACCTGGAACCTCTGCACCAGTTCCGTCTTTGGAGTGGGGAACTCGGCTGATGGAAAAACATGCAGAACAAGAACACAAATTATATAAACATAGTAATACACAGTTTCTGTAACATGCATACAACTACATTCACAAAACAAACAAACAAACAAACACTGTTAGGACTTAAAGATAACTGATAAGAATGGCCTTGACTAGAAGGGAACGCATCAGTGTAGGTGACATGAGCTGAGGGCTGTGTCCCTCTTCTGTTTTAACTTACAAATGGGGAGGATCTCAGCTACAACTTCAAATGTTCCCCTAGGGCCTAGGCAATGTTCCAGAGTTAACCAGCTGGAACAGCTATCAGTCTCTGCCTTACAGACACACACACACACACACACACACAGAGAGACTTACAGTTCAGACTCACACACACACACACACACACACACAGACTCACACACACACACACACACACACACACACAAACTTACAGTTCAGACTCACACACACACACACACACACACACAAACTTACAGTTCAGACTCACACACACACACACACACACACACTATGGATGTAGCTTACCTGCAAAAGGGAGATCTACTCCTGCATGTCGATCATGCAGGGCTCCGCCCATTGCTGCTTTGGCGATCTTACGCTCCGCCATGATCTACACACACACACACACACACAGATGTTTATTTAAAACAGAGATCATACTACATGATCTACACACACACACACAGAGATGCTTATTTAAAAGAGAGATCATACTCCATGATCTACACACACACACAGAGATGCTTATTTATAACAGAGATCATACTACAATTCAGAGTTATTCCTACAAATAAGTATGAGTTTCTTTTATCTCACTGACACATTTTCCAACAGCAGGCAGCACTCGTGACTCTCTGCAATGGAGACTCGCAGCAGGGATAGATCAGGCCTCCAGTATGCATGCACCAGCAGGGTTAGATCAAACCTCTAATATGCATGCACCAGCAGGGTTAGATCAGACCTCTAATATGCATTCACCAGCAGGGTTAGATCAGGCCTCTAATATGCATTCACCAGCAGGGTTAGACCCGGCCTCTAATATGCATTCACCAGCAGGGTTAGATCAGGCCTCCAATATGCATTCACCATCAGGGTTAGACCCGGCCTCTAATATGCATTCACCAGCAGGGTCAGATCAGACCTCCAATATGCATTCACCATCAGGGTTAGACCCGGCCTCTAATATGCATTCACCAGCAGGGATAGATCAGGCCTCTAATATGCATTCACCAGCAGGGTTAGATCAGGCCTCTAATATGCATTCACCATCAGGGTTAGATCAGGCCTCTAATATGCATTCACCATCAGGGTTAGATCAGGCCTCTAATATGCATTCACCATCAGGGTTAGACCCGGCCTCTAATATGCATTCACCATCAGGGTTAGACCAGGCCTCTAATATGCATTCACCATCAGGGTTAGACCCGGCCTCTAATATGCATTCACCATCAGGGTTAGACCAGGCCTCTAATATGCATTCACCAGCAGGGTTAGATCAGGCCTCTAATATGCATTCACCAGCAGGGTTAGATCAGGCCTCTAATATGCATTCACCAGCAGGGTTAGACCCGGCCTCTAATATGCATTCACCAGCAGGGTTAGACCCGGCCTCTAATATGCATTCACCACACAAACGGTCACATCTGTGCCATCAGATCTCTGGGGTTGTGCACACTACATCCTGTGACCCACACACTCCGATTACAGGCAGTGCAACAGGATCTCCTCCTCAACCATGTATCTCCACACTGTCCTCCTCAACCATGTATCTCCACACTGTCCTCCTCAACCATGTATCTCCACACTGTACTTCCTCCTCCTCCTCAACCATGTATCTCCACACTGTCCTCCTCCTCAACCATGTATCTCCACACTGTCCTCCTCCTCAACCATGTATCTCCACACTGTCCTCCTCCTCAACCATGTATCTCCACACTGTCCTCCTCCTCAACCATGTATCTCCACACTGTCCTCCTCAACCATGTATCTCCACACTGTCCTCCTCCTCAACCATGTATCTCCACACTGTCCTCCTCAACCATGTATCTCCACACTGTCCTCCTCCACAACCATGTATCTCCACACTGTCCTCCTCAACCATGTATCTCCACACTGTCCTCCTCCTCAACCATGTATCTCCACACTGTCCTCCTCCTCCTCAACCATGTATCTCCACACTGTCCTTCCTCCTCAACCATGTATCTCCACACTGTCCTGCTCCTCAACCATGTATCTCCACACTGTCCTCCTCAACCATGTATCTCCACACTGTCCTCCTCAACCATGTATCTCCACACTGTCCTCCGCAACCATGTATCTCCACACTGTCCTCCTCAACCATGTATCTCCACACTGTCCTCCTCAACCATGTATCTCCACACTGTCCTCCTCAACCATGTATCTCCACACTGTACTTCCTCCTCAACCATGTATCTCCACACTGTCCTCCTCAACCATGTATCTCCACACTGTCCTCCTCCTCCTCAACCATGTATCTCCACACTGTCCTCCTGCTCAACCATGTATCTCCACACTGTCCTCCTCAACCATGTATCTCCACACTGTCCTCCTCAACCATGTATCTCCACACTGTCCTCCTCCTCAACCATGTATCTCCACACTGTCCTCCTCCTCAACCATGTATCTCCACACTGTCCCTGCTCAACCCATGTATTCTCCACACTGTCCTCCTCAACCATGTATCTCCACACTGTCCTCCTCAACCATGTATCTCCACACTGTCCTCCTCAACCATGTATCTCCACACTGTCCTCCTCAACCATGTATCTCCACACTGTCCTCCTCCTCAACCATGTATCTCCACACTGTCCTGCTCCTCACCATGTATTCTCCACACTGTCCTCCTCCTCCTCCTCAACCATGTATCTCCACACTGTCCTCCTCCTCCTCCTCAACCATGTATCTCCACACTGTCCTCCTCCTCCTCCTCAACCATGTATCTCCACACTGTCCTCCTCCTCCTCCTCAACCATGTATCTCCACACTGTCCTGTTCCTCCTCAACCATGTATCTCCACACTGTCCTCCTCCTCAACCATGTATCTCCACACTGTCCTCCTCCTCCTCCTCAACCATGTATCTCCACACTGTCCTCCTCCTCAACCATGTATCTCCACACTGTCCTCCTCCTCAACCATGTATCTCCACACTGTCCTCCTCCTCCTCAACCATGTATCTCCACACTGTCCTCCTCCTCCTCCTCCTCAACCACGTATCTCCACACTGTCCTCCTCAACCATGTATCTCCACACTGTCCTCCTCCTCCTCCTCCTCAACCATGTATCTCCACACTGTCCTCCTGCTCCTCAACCATGTATCTCCACACTGTCCTCCTCAACCATGCATCTCCACACTGTCCTCCTCCTCCTCCTCCTCAACCATGCATCTCCACACTGTCCTGCTCCTTCCTCTCATCCCCTCTGTTGTCCTGTCTGGCTGTTGGAGATGACTCTGAGAGTCTTACACTTCTCCCTTCTCAGATCCCCAGAACTCACTTAGACATTACCAGTCAAAGTCAGAGTGGACTTAACAGTGTAATTACAGTGCTTACAGACTGACAGTAAATCATGGGAATACGGATGAGTAGGATTGGAGAGTGGTAGTAAGAGTGTAGAACGCATAAGAGGGGAGTAAACATAGAGTAAGAGTGACAGTAGAGGAATGGGGGGGGGGGGGGAGAGTAAAGCAGGAGGCTGGAGCTGAGGTAGTATATTTACCCGGGAGCAGATCTCGTGTAGACTGGTGGCGATGGCTTTGGCAGGCGTGTCACAGCGGAACACATGACATTTCAGAATACGGGTGTCTTTGTCTCGCGCCACATACGCAAAATCCCTGGACAGACACACAGAGGAAAGGATGATGGTCAAAATAATTATCCTTCCAAAGATCTCTCATGGTTCTAAATGTTTGACCAATGCCAAGTCTATGGTACTCTATATAATGACTCTCATATATAATTAACAAGGATATAACTAAACACACATGCAGATCAGATGAGGGTGTGATGTTTGGCCAATTATCTTCTTTGTATGCAAGAGTGTGTGTGTGTGTGTGTGT
>NC_045173.1:2494880-2512380 GCF_900700415.2 Clupea harengus | reverse complement strand
TTCTCTCCTCTCCTCTCCTCCTCTCCTCTCCTCTCCTCTCCCCTCTACTCCTCTTCTCTCCTCCTCTCCTCTCTACTCCTCCTCTCCTCTCTACTCCTCTCCTCTCTACTCCTCTTCTCTCCTCTCCTCTCCTCTCCTCTCCTCTTCTCTCCTCCTCTCCTCTCCTCTTCTCTCCTCCTCTCCTCCTCTCCTCTCTCCTCCTCTCCTCCTCTCCAGCCCCCAGGAGTCTCGAGAGCCGCAGCAGTGTTCTCACCTGCCGTTGTCTCGGCCCACGCCCCACACACGGATGCTGACGATGGGCTGAGAGTGCAGGACGCTGCGGTCCATCGGGTCAACCAGGTTCAGCAGGTTGTTCTCCAACAGCAAGTACATATCCTTCCCCTACACACACACACACACACACACCACACACACACACACACACACACATACATATAAATACACACACTCAAGCTGAGCTGAAGGATAGTCATAAATGAGATAGATGGTGTTCTACAGCCAGTACCCACAACCCTCTACCAGGCCTCTGTTTCCCCTGGGACCGAAGTCTCCTCTTAATATACTGTTATTACTATTCTAACATTCTAATCCACCCATCTCTAAAATCTCTCAAACATAAATGAAAGCACATTAGAAACTCCGGAGTGTGGTGTAAATAATAGGTGTGATTTTCCTCCAGTCGTGTACAACCTCTCCCCAGATGCCCACTGTATCTCTGATGTCATTCTTGCAGTAGGACAGCTGGCGGATGCAGTTGTTCACAGCAACACTGCTTTTGCCTGGAGCCAGGTCTTCCTCTGCCATTTCAACCCATCCAAGGGAGCGCACTGCAAAACATGGAAAAAAACACATAAGAGAGAGAGATAGAAGAGAGAGCGAGAGAGAGAGAGAGGAGAGATATGATGCATGAAACTTTGTAACAATCCCTGCTTCAAGGATGTATTAGATCTCCAGTAACTGAGTCAGAATCAATATTTACTGCCAGGTTTGATGGCTGTGAAGGGATGCAGTGGGGATTAGGGGAAATACAGTGCAATGCTATTTGATCAAAGAGGATTCAGATTGTCATTTATTTATTTATACACAGTACATATTTTCATATCATATATTGCAGTCTTTTTATCTATTGTCTCTATTGTCTGTACTTGTCAATGCTTTCTTTTAAATGGTTTAGAATGTTACATATAGTAATATTAGTGGTATATTAAGGAGAGGCTTTTGTGTGTGTGTGTGTGTGTGTGTGAGAGAGAGTGTGCACATATGCGTGCGCTTGTATATGCGTTTGTATATGCGTGTGTGTGTGTGTGTGAGAGAGAGTGTGTGTGCCCGTGTGTGTTTGTTACATGTAGTTCATTTTATGTCCACAGTGTGGCATTTTACATCCAGAGTTGGAGGCTAAATCACTGTTCTCATCCGCCATCATTCACAGTGCTATGCAGAGAGGCTCTGCCTGAGCTTCGCTAGGAGTTAGCTGTGTACAGAGCTCTTGTGTGGCCTTACACTACGAGTTTAAATAGTCAAAATAAAATAAATAAATACAAATACATATCAGCCACATATGCTTTTGATGCCTTTACTGTACATACTTGTGGTGGCAGGAGCCCCCTGTGCCTGTATCTCTGCCTGTGTGTGTGTGTGTGTGTGTGTGTGTGTGTGTGTGTGTGTGTGTGTGTGTGTGTGTGTGTGTGTGTGTGTGTTTCTGTGCCTGTGTGTGTGTGTGTTTCTGTGCCTGTGTGTGTGTGTATCTGTGCCTGTGTGTGTGTGTGTGTGTGTGTGTGTGTGTGTGTGTGTGTGTGTGTGTGTGTGTGTGTGTGTGTGTGTGTGTGTGTGTGTTGTGTGTGTGTGTGTGTGTGTGTGTGTGTTCTGTGCCTGTGTGTGTGTGTGTTGTGCCTGTGTGTGTGTGTTCTGTGCCTGTGTGTGTGTGTGTGTGTGTGTGTGTGTGTGTTCTGTGCCTGTGTGTGTGCCTGTGTGTGTGTGTGTGTGTGTATCTGTGCCTGTGTGTGTGTGCCTGTGTGTGTGTGTGTGTGTATGTGCCTGTGTGTGTGTGTGTGTGTGTGTGTGTGTGTGTGCCTGTGTGTGTCTGTGCCTGTGTGTGTGTATGTATCTGTGCCTGTGTGTGTGTGCGTGCCTGTGTGTATGTTGTGTGTGTGTGGTGTGTGTGTGTGTGTGTGTGTGTGTGTGTGTGTGTGTGGTGTGTGGTGCGCGTATGTGCTGTGTGTGTGTGTGTGTGTGTGTGTGTGTGTGTGTGTGTGTGTGTGCTAGTTCAATGCTAGCGGAGAGCTCACCTTGGCCTCTGGGTCAGTGTTGACACCGCTGGAGTCCTCCTCCTCACACGCGGTGGGTTTCTGGAGGGAGAGACCAAGCACACATCATAAACATCACACGGTCCTACATCAGAAATGAAGCCATATGCTGTCATAAATCATCCAATGCACACACTTACACACTCAAAACACACACAACCACACACACACACACACACAAGCTTTAAATCTCTTCCCAGGGGTTTTACCTCAACTTCAAGGAAGCGTAACGCAGGGTTGCTCCCTCAAACTCCTTCAGGCTGGGGTCAGAGGTCATTGTGGCTGCCTGCAGGTCCTAAATGGTCAGAGAGAGAGAGAGAGATTAGACTACACTATTACCCTCTCACACACACACACACACACACACACACACACCATGGCGTTCATCACAACAACTTCTCCAGTGGGTGAACTTCTCACCCTGAGTGTCCATGCATGACAGAGAGCTTGTCTGGTTGGAAACAGAGCATGCCTGGCGTTTTAACTGCCAAATAAGAGATGAAGGCCAGGGCCTTGTACACAGTCATAGAGCGCAGCACGGACACGCTGAGGTACGACTGCCCAACACAAAGAGAAAGAAGCCCATTGCCATGTACACAGTCAGAGAGAGCAGCACTGAGGTACGACTGCCCAACACAAAGAGAAAGAAGCAGACAAGATGGAGAAGCAGCAGCTGGACATGGTCTGTGACGTTTTCAGAGCAAAGTAAAACAGAGTTAACTGCGCGTGATGGTAAACAAGCCACCATGATGACCGTTGCTGTGGGTTACGACTGAGTGGTGTCCGCAATAGCAGTGGAAGCCTATTGGCTGAAACACTCATCTGAACATGTGTGTGTGTGTGTTTAAACTACACTGCAACTCCTACAACATTCATCTCACACAATTTACTGGCAAAATGCATCAAAACATTTCAGTATCTTTTGGTCATAAGGCTGGCTGGTGTGTTATTGATGTCAAACTGAGGTGTTCTCACAGACACTCTGGAGGAGGCTTTAGCCAGGTGGGGGAGCTGGGTGGATGTTATGCCTGAGGTCTCTGTGCACAGCCGTGAGGAGTGAGGCCATGTGTGAGATATGCGTGGGTGTATGTAAAGTGTGTGTGTGTGTGTGTGTGTGTGTGTGTGTTACATGCACAGATGTAATGTGTGTTAAGGCTGTTAAGGCTGGAATGTCTGGTCCTCCAGCTCAATGCACTTTAACCTCAGTGAGATCATCATGGGCCTCTCCTTCCTTCACTGTACTGTATACTGCTCCATGGAATCAGCTGCACCCGCATGTGATGAGTGGTCATGTGCTTGATGTAGAAGTGGGCGCTGCTTTCATACTGTGGTGCGTTCACATGCAGGACGGAGGGAGGGGGGGGGGTGAACCTGAGCCACTCGCCATCTCAAGCTGACCAGCAGGGAACATCAGCCACAGGAAATGAGACCAAATAAGGAGAGAAAAACTAGCATGCTGAGTGGCACTGCAGGACCAGGTCTGAGAGGGGTGTGATTCATACTCGGTGAAAGTATGTGTGATACCTGCAGAAATGCAAGACATACAGGTCTCCCCTTCTGAGGTCATATTGTCATCAGAGCTGGTACTCTGTTTTTGGCCAGTCAAGGTTGACCTCACACCCAGAGTTTGAGCTGCAGAGGCAGGCAGTCGGTCAGCAGGCCTGGGGAGTTCTGCCAGAGTATCACACGTACTTCCATAGAGTCCACCTCAGACCTGAGGCTAGGACACATACTGACCTTCCAGATCTCACTATCAATCTTTCCACCAGTGCCCACGGCAAACTCACTCCAAGACTGTTTCTACGGTGTTATTCACACGCGCACACACACACACACACATGTGCACAAACACCAGGTCAGGGGGCAGGGGGCAAGGTTCAAGGGGGTCATGGGGGGACAAAGGAGAGAGACAAGACAGGGCTGTTAGCTCTCTTCACAGGCATATGTGTGCGTGTGCATCTGTGTGTGTGTGTGTGTGTGTGTGTGTGTGTGTGTGCACAGGGCTGGTGTGAGAGGATATGTCTACAAAAGCAGTGAGGGAGTGTGACTTTCCTGAGAAGGCACACCACTCTTACTCCTGTTAAAGTTCATCAATCATGCTGTTCTTCTGTCACTGATGAAAACCTGTCATTTCTAATGTGACTTATCAAACATCATGTGACATCATGTCGCTAACAGAGATGAAACCAGCTGTATGTACGCAGTGCTGGGAGGCGTGTGTTTAAGGTCACCCCGTCACCTAGGCACAGAGTTGACCTGTACATGGCTGTGACACCTAATTGATCTTTGCAATATGGGCAAAAGTCTGATCATAGAAATAGAAAACAAATTCATGACAACGTAAAATATCAGCACAACATTATGTATCAGGCTACAGTCTCACTTTAGCTCTAAAACAACCCTAACCTTATAATCAATACATTAATAAATTGTTCCTTCATTAACCCCCTTTGTGTGCCGTGCTATTCCATCTAACAACTGGCTTATATACTGTTTGGTATTATTGTAGGTCATTTAATGATTTAATGTAGTCAGATTAGTTGTACTTTTCCACAATATTTACCACTCTAATGCATTCTACTGTCCCATAATGTTGAGACCCGTAAAACCTCCCAGCCTTTCCAGAGGTACCTGAACCTGAACAGCTTTTGCACTATATAGTCTGACCTCTAACCTGACAAATCAGACTACATTTAAAAAGATGGTTTGGCAGGAAATAATGCAGTGAATAAAGAGGTTAATGATGTCATTCTAACGTAAAAGGTAAGGCTGCTTTATAAACTAATTGATTTGATTGATGAATTGATGAAGGAGGAATCAATGACATGGACTCTCAAAGCTTGTTCCTGTATTTTGAAATATGGTGTGAAATAATATGACGTCTTTTGCACGCTTCTCATTTTCAGTTAAATTGAAAGTCCTCCGATTGGACTCTGAGATGGGCCTGGTTTGACTCTTAGTGCCGGGACAATTCCAGTGGTTTCATTGCTTCATTGCTCAGCGTGGTTTGACAAATGACACACACTGGCTTTGGAAGGAAGCTGTCGCAGGAAATCAAATGAAATTTAATATACCGGTAAGATGGGTCGTAATTACGATTAAATGGCCGATGTTCTATTCCTCGGGGTTTTCATTTAAATGTGCATCATAAGCTGCTGGCTTTTTCCTTTTAAAAAAAAAAAATCTAAATGTGCTTGCTTTGAACACACCATGACTGAATAAGTCAGGTGAATAACTCAGGTATGTTCTTTAGAAGGTGAATACCTCAGGTGAATAACTCAGGTATGTTTCTTTAGAAGGTCAGTGACAGGTGTGGGGATCTGAAGTTCTGAACATTGACTGGGTGGCAGTGGCAGTGGCAGGGCTCAACAGACCCAGATTGGTTTATGGGAATATTTGAATTTGAGAGTGAATAGTCTACATGTGACGATTAAAAAAGTAATCCCTTCGAGGGATCAATGTAACGGTATTCTGACTGAACATTGAACAACTTCAACTGTAACTGCATCTAAATACAGTTACTCCTATTTTGTATGCTAAATACATAATGCCGTTACATGTTACTCCCCAACACTATATATACTTCACATCAAATGAATACTTTTGTATGGGAGCTGTCCCATGATTCATAAGCTCTGGGAGAAGGAGCTTGTTTGTTTTCTGCACTGCTGGTAATGTCATCATTACATCATCACACAAAAGAAACATCATCAGGGGCCAAAGGACAGGAAGAGGAAGACCGAGAGAAAGAAAGAAAGAAAGAAAGAAAGAATTGCAGAGATAGACACTAACCTTCTCCTGGGACTGTTGTGTATGAGTGCTTTTGTCTTGATCTGCCATGAGATGCAGTGATGAGGACCGTGGCTATAGAGGGACACAGAACAGAGAAGGTACTGTAGGTAGCACAACAGAAACACACACACACACACACACACAAAAACACACACACACACACACAAAAACACACACAACACAACACACACACACACACAATAGCAGGACACAACAAAAAAAGTATGGGCAACAACAGCCACCAGTTTACAATACTTTTTAAAAAAGGCATCAAAAGCCCAGCTAAAATGCCTGTCTTTCTGTATGAAATTTCATGCATTCCGATTCTTGTCAAATACTGATGTAACTCGCTGGTTCCACCCAGTAATCAGCATAAATCCCCAGTGATCAATGGCCAGACATATGCAGCAGAGAAGCATGCTTCTCCCAGAGTGAATGTTATTTTTCTTACACTGGAATAATTGGGTTGAACAGTGACAGTTACACACACGATGAATAAAATATAGTCACAATTTTTCAAACCAATATAAAATCTGCATCAAGCTGAATTTAATATGAATATTTTTCCACTGATCTCCATCTCAGATATGCCCTCAAAATATGTATTCTTACCCTTCAGCTTAAACAACATTTACAGTACATGTTCCTGCCAGAAAGGGGATGAGTGTGATGAATTAAACAACATTTACAGTACATGTTCCTGCCAGAAAGGGGATGCGTGTGATGAATTAAACAACGCACGCGATGAGACTCAAGACTCACAAAGTAGCAGGTGTTGACAAATCCGTAGTTTGCCACCTCAGCGTCCGGGATGTGCATAGGCATGGGCATGGGCTCTACAGAGCCCTCGGAGGTGGTGCTCCCTGAACGCAGAGACGCATCTCTGAAGAACACCTCAGCCTGGACACACACACACACACACACACACACACACACACACAATAAGAACACTGCAGGGATATCATCGAAAAGGTTCCCTGGGTTGGGATCACAGTGATTTCTATGCGTGTGTCTGTTGCGATTATATGAGTGTGTGTTCCTGAGTGAGTGTATGAATGTATGTGTGAGGAAGAAGGAGTGTGTGTGTGTGTGAGGATTGAGATCAGTTGTGAAGGTGTGTGTGTGTGTGTGTGTGTGTCCTCACCTCCTGGTCTGGTGTGGGTGAGGGTGAGAGGGAGCCGGAGGAGTGTTTGCGTGCGGTCTGTGCACAGGTGGGCATGGCATCTGGGGGCGTGGCTCTGGATGCGGGCCGTTCCCATTGGGTGGTGCCCGTGGGGATGTGCCAGTAGTAGATGCCCGCCATGTCTGTGATCTTCTTCCATCCTGGGGGGAGGTCTGGGTCTGTGTGACACGCCTGCTCACTCCAGATATCTGAGACAAGCACACACACACACACACACACACACACACACACACACACACACACACACACACACACACACACACACACACACAACACACAGACAACACACCACACACACACACACACACACACACACACACACACACACACACAGACACGCACACACGCACACACAGACACACAGACACGCACACACATGGACACACACACACAGATGAGGAATGTTAATGCTATGAGGATGCGCTTCCTGGAAATATGGGTAGCTTATGAACATGAAAATCCTTTCAGTCATGTGTGTGTGTGTGTGTGTGTGTGTGTGTGTGTGTGTGTGTGTGTGTGTGTGTGTGTGTGTGTGTGTGTGTGTGTGTGTGTGTGTGTGTGTTTGTGTGTGTGTGGTGTGTGTGTGTGTGTGTGTGTGTGTGTGTGTGTGTCTTGTTATACAAGAATGCATGACCCTACTGACAGCATGACTCTAGCACCACTAATGCCCTGGGTCCTCTCAACTTCCTGTGACGCACTCTGGGTATATGAGCTACGCAAGGTGTTCTGGGTAAATGGAGAGGCTGTCTGAGGACTAGCTCCTGCACGCCTGCAGCAAAGGGGTGACTCACGCACAAGGGAACTGTGTGGACATGACAAGCCCATTATCAATGCAACAGTCACAATGAAGTTCACACAATGTGTCATTTGTGTGTGTGTGTGTGTGTGTGTGTGTGTGTGTTTGTGTGTGTGTACCGGGTCATATATTTAGCTAAGGTTTGAAGACACTGTTAACAGAGGGCTGGGGATTCAGAACTAAGTTGCAGCCTATAAACAGGAAATTAAACCTGACCATAGTCAAATCAGAGACATATTTGACTTACAATACAGGATATCGTCACCTTCATAAAATAATTGCCTAAGTCACTTTTTCAGGTTTTTCAGAAAACACAAAAAACTTGAATATATGACATTTATTGATAATTTCACTCAAAAAGGTTATGACAAAAGATGACTTTTGACATACTAATAACAATGGTATGTCAATTATGTAACACAAGAGGAATAAATTACGTAGGCCTTTGTGACTTAAGCAATATTAAACCTTCAACTCTGTTAACAATAAAGCTTGTATAATTTGCTTAAGTCATTTTGAAAAGCTTGTAAAATTGCCTAAGTCATATTGTCTTTTGACTTAGGCAACATAAAACTGCAAAAGTACAAAAGTCACACTCTTGACATAGGCCATTATACTACAGGGGTAGAATCACATGATGTTCAACTGAGGATGTAGGCGATTTTACCAGAGGTGGCCAGCATCATGAGGAGATGATTTAGGCAAAAAAGTCATTTTCGTCAAAAAATTACTTAGGCAATTATTTTAGGAAGGTGACGATATAATACACACAGCACACACTTATATGTGCATCCCAGCCGGTGCATCCTAACAGAAACCACTGAGAATGGAGATAAATGACGTTACTTCACAGGACTTCTATAAAGGGAAGCTCATTAGCAATGCAGTCTGGGAGCTGTAGTCCCAGCAGTGAAAGTAGGTCACTCTGGACCAAGAAGTCTATACACAACTTTATTGGTTGTTACATACCTCATAAACTTAAATACTCACACATATATACAAACGTACAAAAGACAAAAGAGAACAAGAGACTCTTTAGATTCTGTACATTTCTAAAGAATGACAACAGTTAAAGCATCACTCACACACTGAGGCAGAAAACATGCAGAGACAGAGGCATGGTTAACCAAACACCTCCCTTGGAGTGATCTGTCACTCTCTGGAACTAAATCATCCAGAGCAAGAAAGAGAGAGTGAGTAGGCTGGGGGAAGAGAGACAGAAACTGAGAGTCAAAGAGCAGTAGCCATGTTTCTCAACCCGTGCTCCATTAACTAAGAGTCAAAGAGCTGTAGCCATGTTTCTCAACCCGTGCTCCCTAAACTAAGAGTCAAAGAGCTGTAGCCATGTTTCTCAACCCGTGCTCCATTAACTAAGAGTCAAAGAGCTGTAGCCATGTTTCTCAACCCATGCTCCCTAAACTAAGAGACAAAGAGCTGTAGCCATGTTTCTCAACGCATGCTCCCTAAACTGAGTCACAAAGAGCTGTAGCCATGTTTCTCAACCCGTGCTCCCTAAACTGAGTCTCAAAGAGCTGTAGCCATGTTTCTCAACCCATGCTCCCTAAACTGAGTCTCAAAGAGCTGTAGGCATGTTTCTCAACCCGTGCTCCCTAAACTGAGTCTCAAAGAGCTGTAGCCATGTTTCTCAACCCATGCTCCTAAACTGAGTCTCAAAGAGCTGTAGCCATGTTTCTCAACCCATGCTCCCTAAACTGAGTCACAAAGAGCTGTAGCCATGTTTCTCAACCCGTGCTCCCTAAACTAAGAGTCAAAGAGCTGTAGCCATGTTTCTCAACCCGTGCTCCCTAAACTAAGAGTCAAAGAGCTGTAGCCATGTTTCTCAACCCATGCTCCCTAAACTAAGAGTCAAAGAGCTGTAGCCATGTTTCTCAACCCGTGCTCCCTAAACTAAGAGTCAAAGAGCTGTAGCCATGTTTCTCAACCCGTGCTCCCTAAACTAAGAGTCAAAGAGCTGTAGCCATGTTTCTCAACCCGTGCTCCCTAAACTGAGTCTCAAAGAGCTGTAGCCATGTTTCTCAACCCGTGCTCCCTAAACTGAGTCTCAAAGAGCTGTAGCCATGTTTCTCAACCCGTGCTCCCTAAACTGAGTCTCAAAGAGCTGTAGCCATGTTTCTCAACCCGTGCTCCATTAACTAAGAGTCAAAGAGCTGTAGCCATGTTTCTCAACCCGTGCTCCAAACTGAGTCTCAAAGAGCTGTAGCCATGTTTCTCAACCCGTGCTCCTAAACTGAGTCTCAAAGAGCTGTAGCCATGTTTCTCAACCCATGCTCCCTAAACTGAGTCTCAAAGAGCTGTAGGCATGTTTCTCAACCCGTGCTCCCTAAACTGAGTCTCAAAGAGCTGTAGCCATGTTTCTCAACCCATGCTCCCTAAACTGAGTCTCAAAGAGCTGTAGCCATGTTTCTCAACCCATGCTCCCTAAACTGAGTCACAAAGAGCTGTAGCCATGTTTCTCAACCCGTGCTCCCTAAACTAAGAGTCAAAGAGCTGTAGCCATGTTTCTCAACCCGTGCTCCCTAAACTAAGAGTCAAAGAGCTGTAGCCATGTTTCTCAACCCATGCTCCCTAAACTAAGCAAAGAGCTGTAGCCATGTTTCTCAACCCGTGCTCCCTAAACTAAGAGTCAAAGAGCTGTAGCCATGTTTCTCAACCCGTGCTCCCTAAACTAAGAGTCAAAGAGCTGTAGCCATGTTTCAACCCGTGCTCCCTAAACTGAGTCTCAAAGAGCTGTAGCCATGTTTCTCAACCCGTGCTCCTAAACTGAGTCCAAGAGCGTGCCATGTTTCAACCGTGCCCCTAAACTGAGTCTCAAAGAGCTGTAGCCATGTTTCTCAACCCGTGCTCCATTAACTAAGAGTCAAAGAGCTGTAGCCATGTTTCTCAACCCATGCTCCCCATCCTCTCTGTCTGCATCGTTCTCCACCTCCATCTCCTCTCTGTGCTCTTCCTCCCTTTCTCTGCTTCTCTTTCGCTCGTATAAGGGGGTGGGGACAGCTATATCAATGCTATAAACCTGTCTGGTGGCTGCTCAAACACACACACACAACACACACACACCACACACACACACACACACACACACACACACACACACACACACACCACACACACACACACACACATATGCACACCTTGCATGCACAAGCATACACATGTGCACACACATACGGCGCGCGCGCACACACACCACGCACACACACACACACACACACACACACACACACACACACACACACACACACACACACACACACACACACACACACACACACACACACAAACATACGCACACCTTGCATGCACAAGCATACACACAAACACACATTCTCACACACACAGGACACAGACACACCCACAGCCCAATGCTCTCCGTTAAAACATATTTCTAACTCTCTTAACCCTGACACCCCCGACTACGGCAGCATCTCTCTCTGTCTGTCTCTCTCTCTCTCTCTCTCTCTCTCTCTCTCTCTCACACACACACACACTGCATCAGTGGGCGAGCACATGTGAAGGAGACACCGGTGCTGCGCAGCATGTTAGCGACGACACACACACACACAGACACAGACATGCGTGTGCATTCAGACACACACACACGCATCCACTTTACCTACCCTCGTAATTGACAATAACAATGGCCAGCATGTAGTCTTTGCCCAGCATCATGACTGAACAGCAGCGAGCATCATTCAGAGCATGGGAGCGAGGGAGACACAGGCAGAGGCAGCGAGAGAGGGACAGAGAGAGAGAGAGAGAGAGAGAGAGAGAGAGAGAGGCAAAGAGCGGGGGGAGGGAGAGAGACGGGCTGCTCTACTCCTTTTGCCTGGATGCTATTTTGCCTCTTTTTTCTCTTTCCCTTTTTTTTCTATCTAATTCGCCATCACTGGGCAGGAACATACACAGAGCCTGCACAGAGCATTTCCTGTCTGCCTGTCGCTCGCCGGGATGTTTGCTCACTCGGAACGCTCCTTCCTCAAAGCACATTCTGTTGTCGTAGCAACCTGAAGATCATTTCTCCTGCAGTATCAGACAGCAGCTGGGGTCACGTGACCGAGCCACGGTACAGAGAAAGAAGAGAGGGGCGGTGTGGGGAGAACGAGAGAGAAGGGGGAAACCCTGCAGGATCAAACGCACACACACACACACACACACACACACAAACAAACACACACACACGCAGTGCCGTGACACACACACTGCAGACAAACATGACATCAAAGCAGCACTGCTACCATGCAGCAAAAAACAGCTTCCCACAGAACATGGAGCTCACACACACACACACACACACACACACACTGATTAACAGACACAGACCTCTGCCACCACAGCTCAGCTACCATCAAAATAACACTGGACCACCATCTGTACTATCAGTCCCAATGAACTCAACAATAACGGACAAAGCAACCCAGCGAGCAGCACCAAGACTAGAAAGATGACAAGACTAGACGAGAATCAAGACAAGACTAATCCATTACCATCAGAAATGACAAGTACAGTTCTTATCAAGAGAGCCTAAACAATGTGAAGACTAGAGCCAACTGATACTCTAGGTGTTAACTGCTACCAGTTACACATACTGTCATAATAATAGCAGCTGGTATTCCCCCCAGCAGGAGCCTGATACAGGGCCATGGGGAGAGAGAGAGTTCACTGAACGAGGGCTCATGACGTCTGCTCCGCTCTAGAGAGAGGCCTTGGCTGCACGGAAGCCTTTCCTCAAACGCATGGGATTCTTCTCAGGTCCTTTAAGTATTTGAGCAGGCAGCCATGCTTCAGACCAAGAGCCCCATCTGAGGGAGATAGCAGAGCCCCATCTGGGGGAGAGAGCAGAGCCCTACACTGGCAGCACCTGGAGGAGTGCTAATTAACGTGTACATGGGCTACTGACCCACACAGACTCCATGGGACCTATACACAGTTGGCTCTAATCACAGACACCTCAGGCTGTGTGTAATGGTGTTTACCCTCAACATCTGCTCAAACTCACACAACTGTTACAATCCTGCTCCAGTTACAATAGCAGCACAATGCTGGTATTTCTTTAACAAAGCACATGCTTCCACATGCTCACACTAACATGACTCACAGCAATACAAACTCAAGATGCATGTTGTTTCACTTTCAGTCCCAGTTCTCCTCTACAAGACATGACGAACACAAACAGCAGCTTACACTCCATTCCCCACCCAAAGTCAGACTAGTGCTTCTGAGACTCCTGAGCCGATTCTGACCCCCCCCCCCCCCTCCGCCCCTCTCTCTGCTCCCGACGTCATGGCATTTCACTGGCAGCTCAGTGTGAAGCCTGCTCGTGATGTCACACCTGCCTACTAACCACACACACCTCCAAACGGCATGAGAGGAATGTCACATACACTTGGCTCTCCAAGCAAACATAGCATTGTGTATGTATGCATTTAACACTCTTGCCTTAATACCTAGGTACTGTTGCTATGTGTGTGAGTATGACCGAGAACGAGAGCATAAAATGTTTATTAAAAAGAGTTCTAGTGAACTATTCTGTACGCTCTTCTGAGCTAGTGTGAGACACACAGTGAGGGAGTGAGAGAAAGAAAGAGACAGGGAGACAGAGTGATATCTTGTGTGTGTGTGTGTGTGTGTGTGTGTGTGTGTGTGTGTGTGTGTGTGTGTGTGTGTGTGTGTGTGTGTGTGTGTGTGTGTGTGTCTGTTTACCAGTCTCTTCTGGAGAGCCCAGGGAGGCGCTGTCCTGGGAGAGTGTGGTCCAGCTGGACTCCTCGTCGCTAGGGGCCAGGCTCTGGATGCGGTTGAGGGCACAGTCCGTCTTGGCCCCCGTTCTCGGCCTGTCCTTCTTCACCTCCGGTGAGGAGGAAGGGGAGGAGGACAGAAGGGGCGTGTCCTCAGAGCTGGGCTGCTTGGGCAGTGAGGGGGGGCGGGGCTGCTTTAACAGAGGCTGAGTCACTTCCTGTTCCAGCGCATCATCCGCCTCCAGCAGGATCCTGCTCTTCTCCTCGCAAGACCCCTTGTCCTCAGAGGGCGACTTCCTGTCCAGGGAAGGTGACCCCTTGTCCTCAGAGGGCGACTTCCTGTCCAGGGAAGGTGACCCCTTGTTCTCAGAGGGCGACTTCCTGTCCAGGGAAGGTGACCCCTTGTTCTCAGAGGGCGACTTCCTGTCCAGGGAAGGTGACCCCTTGTTCTCAGAGGGCGACTTCCTGTCCAGGGAAGGTGACTTCCTGTCCAGGGTTGGGGACTTCTTCACATCCTTTTCGTCATCGTCCACCTTGTGGAGTTCCGGCAGGATGAGCAGGTCGTCTGAGTCAGCCAGCGAAGCATTGGAGATGCGGTCCTCTTCCTCCTCCTCCTCCCTCTTCCGCTGTTGTGTTCAGGTCCACTGCATCCTCGCTGGACACAGACTCACTCAGCGTGTTGGAGTCCAGATCCATGTGGGAGTCCTGCTCTGCGCTGAGCTCCTGCTCGTCCGCATTGAGCTCAGGCTCAGAGTTAGCATGTGGGACGTGCTCATTGGTGTTCTTGTTGAGCTCAGGCTCAGGGTTAGCATGTGGGACGTGCTCATTGGTGTTCTTGTTGAGCTCTAGGCTCAGGGTTAGCATGTGGGACGTGCTCACTGGTGTTCTTGTTGAGCTCTAGCTCAGGGTTAGCATGTGGGACGTGCTCACTGGTGTTCTTGTTGAGCTCAGAGTTAGCATGTGGGACGTGCTCACTGGTGTTCTTGTTGAGCTCAGAGTTAGCATGTGGGACGAGCTCACTGGTGTTCTTGTTGAGCTCAGAGTTAGCATGTGGGACGAGCGCACTGGTGTTCTTGTTGAGCTCAGGCTCAAGGTTAGCATGTGGGACGAGCTCACTGGTGTTCTTGTTGAGGTCTTGATGTTCAGCAGCCTTGCGCAGCTGATTGACCCCGTTCTTGGCGTGTTTGGGGTTGGAGGAGGGGTCGGGGTCTGGGGCGGAGGCTGGGGCTTGGGCAGGAGGGGCCGTGTCGCTCAGGCCCATGGCACTCTGGATGCTGGTGAGCGCGTACTTCTTGCGACACTTGGGAGGCGTGGACGAGCCCTGCTTCATGAGCTCAGTGCTCAGCAGCTGGTTGTGGGAGGAGCGCAGGCTCAGCGAAGTGGGAGGAGCCACTTGGGAGCCGTTGTGATTGGCCACATCCACAGATGGGGTGGAGTTACAGGATGACTGCACACACACCGACATTATGTCCAAGGAGTCTGAAACACAGATAACCATAAATATATTATCTCAACAATAATATAATTTACATTCTTTGATAATACTATAATAATCAATACATACTCAAACAATGGTGAAAGCATACATGTTAAGTTGAGAAGATAGAAAATAGAAAAACAGAGGTAATCTAAAAGGGGAAGGGAAACCTAATCTAGGGGGATTATTAGGGGAAGCAATGAGGTTAATTGGTAATGAGTCTACTGTCAGATGTCTCAGAAGACAAACCTTAATAAAGTCACTAAAGGAAAACAATCGAAATCGGTGCAGTATTGAGTTTGAACGCTAAAACCAGCAATCACAAAAAAGCTACACAATGTTCTCCTATGAATGGGGTCCTACGTCAGAGACCAGAGAAAGGTAAACCACTAACTGTCAAAACAGTCATTTGCTGTGCTGTTTTATTACAGTTCTTGAGGTAAACAGATGCAGGTGTATCTCTGTAGGGATCCTTTTCTTGTTGTCAGACACTTATAATAACATTTATGAGCCTGTCAGTGGTGAAAACAAGTGGTTTATTTGGACACAGATGCTTGCCTCATAGGACTCCATTGTATAGCCATTTTGTGGTAATTGGTTTTAGCGTTCTAACTCAATACTGGACCGACTTCGATCGTTAAGTGTCCCTAGTAACATTTTAGACCCCAAAAGATCTAAAAAGTGGACCCAGGTTCAAAAATCCCAAAGCCTATTTCAAGGCTATCAAGTCTATTTAAAGGGGTCTTTCTTAAGGTTCTCTGTGATTATTTTACACAAAGATGAGCACCACAAACACAAACAAATTTAATTCATTTCCATCTGTCAAATTCAAATTAATTTTAATGAACAAATTTTAGCTAAGCTGGTGACTGCACTTGCGGCTCATTTAGTTCAAAATCGAATTACGCCTGAGGGAAGCTCATCTCAGGACTGTTTACAAAGACAGTCATTCATTCATATCCGCACTCACTATGGAAAACAGTTATTCCATGAGAAAGAAAGAGAAAGATAGAGGGAGAGAAATAGAAAAAGAGATAGCTACACAGAGAAATGCAGGTACCTGAGATCAGCCTCAGACCAGATGAGTCTTCAGAAAATGAAAATCTGATGCAAAGAAACACTGAGTAAATAAAAATGCTCAAAGCTTAACAATATACATCTAATTTAAATAACAGACACATACTTACCAGAACCTGGGGTGCATCACAGTAAACCACTTCTACAATAAATCCCATTTAAGGAGAGCTTCGTTTGTGATTCCGTATTAAGGCAGGACAACACATCTGACTCTGTGGCTGTCACCACATGAATCACCACAGTCCTGGCCTGAACTCTTGATTGCTCAGAAGACCAGTACGCTGTCCTTGTAAAAATAGACCACTGACTGTACTGATCACAGTGAATACGCTGAGACACTGCAAAAAAGGCTATTTCTCAAATGAAAACAGTCCATCCCCTGTAGCTACACTTCTATCATTTCAAAGACAGGGCGCTATCTTTCTCCCAAAACAGGTGATTATTTCCTCTAGCCGATCACATGCAAAGAGGATTGCGAAAGAGATGTATTGTTTTGTTCAAGCACAGTATTGTCGAGTCATCGAGGACTGGTGCTCAAATGCACAAAACAGGCATGGAGGAAATAAGGTTGGAAACTAAAGCATCCGAAATGCAGTGTAAAAAACAAGGCAATGCTCCAGCGTTAGCTCTCCACAGACTCACGCTGGCCCATAAAGCAGGGCTGACAGCCCACCCCAGACCCATAAAGGGCTGCTAGAACATGGAATGCAATAGTGCTACTCTGGCCCTGAGCAAGATGGCTGCAGCAGATGTGGGGTGGTCCGTCTCAGGGGGCATACAGTAAAGATATGCTCTTTCTCTCTGTCTCTCTCTCTCTCTCTCTCTCTCTCTCTCTCTCTCCCTCTCTCTCTCTCAGACACACACACACACACACACACACACACACACACACACACACACACATTCATCATATAAACTGTACTCACCAGAGAGCTGAGAATTCTGGAAAGTTCCAAAATGAGGCTTTGTCCATGATGGTGTCACTGTATCGCTCTCCACCCGTTTGCAGCAATGTCATCATACATATACAGCCACTCTGTGTGACAGAAACACAACAAGACAAAAGACTCATTTACTGCAGGCAAACACAGCAAACCCCTATGACTGAGTGCCCCCCGT
>NC_045173.1:2434880-2492380 GCF_900700415.2 Clupea harengus | reverse complement strand
AGAGTATGACCTAGAGCCTGCATGTAAAAATAGCCCTGTGTGCGTATCCACCTATATATGTGGGCCTGTGGGTCTGGAATAGCAGTGGGAGAGCCACAGGCCACAGTATAATACCATCATGATTGGTGAATGACCAGAAGATCTATACTTGGTATTTGATCCCATGACTTGGAAATATGACCATATTGCACTGTAATTCTCCCCCACTGGTTGTGAACAATATGGCTACAATTACCAGAAGAAAGCCCTCCGAATACCTAAGGCCTGAAAGAGGGAGCATCCTGGCTAGCTATTGTTCTCTATCATCCTGAAATTCAGACACACACATGCACACACACACTCACTCACACACACACACACACACAAACACACAAACACAACATAAAGCAGACAGTTCAGGACAACCACAGCATGAGACTGGAACCTGTGTATTATGTGGATGAGACAAATACAGACCTTCTCAACCACACATAGGCCTACACATAAACAAACAATCTCTCTCTCTCTCTCTCTCTTCTCTCTCTCTCTCTCTCTCTCTCTCTCTATCTCTTTCTGGGTCAGACACACACACACACACACACAATGAATGGAGGGAAAAAACAACGAAGCTTCCGTTGTGGGTTTGCAGTGGACTGGATGTGAATATGTTCTGCATTTTATGCTGCATAAGAGGAAGGCTACGCACAATACACACAATCATGCTAAGCTCCACTCACTGTCATACAGACATACTGAGATACAGCATGTGTGTGTATGTGGTTCTATGTTTACGTACAGGGACATGCTGAGTGAGTAGAGTAGTCGTGGGAACAGTTTATTTACCATCTTACTGCAGCTTTCAGTGTTTGTGTGTGTGTGTGTGTGTGTATGTGATGGAGGCTAGATAAGAGTGCTTACACTGCATATCACAGTTTAAAACCCAAAGACCATGTCATGAGGAATGTTTGTGTGTGTCTCAGAGAGAGAGTGAGAGAGAGAGTCTGAGAGGGAAGGGTATAATTTCTCTTTGGAATGCTTTTTTACGAGTACGAGAGAAAAAAACAACTTGCGGAGAGTGAAAGAGAAAAACAGAAGGAATTTGAGGGAGTGTGAAAGAATCCCTGGCATGTGCTCTCTCTTTCTCTCGCTCTCTCTCTCTCTTTCTCTTTCTCTCTCTCACACACACACACAAACACAAACACACTTCTGCTTATAGAATCCCTGGCATGTGTTCTCTGGAAACGTTTAATTACACAACCTCTTATCTCTCTCTCTCTCTTTCTCTCTCTCTCTCTCTCTCTCTCTCTCTCTTTCTCTCACATAGTTTCTCTCTCTCTCTCACACACAAACACACTTCTGCTTATAGGTCCAAATCATTTCCTGTATATCCTAAGTTTAGGGACACGGCAGCATCTCTCTCTCTCTCTCTCTCTCTCTCTCTGTGTGTGTTGGAAATATCTGGCAACCAGGAGCTCTGTGTGACATCACACACCCTATCTGGGCAGGCAGGCATTCAGCCGAGCTGCGTGAGGACCCTGAGCCTCTCCAGTGGGCCACAGCCTTTACAGACTCTTCACAGACTTCACAGACTCCTTTAGACTCCTTCCACACGTCTGGAGAAGCCTCACCGTCCTCCCTCACCACACGCACACGTCCTGGGAGGAACCCAACCAAAGCCCATCCGCCTGTTGAAGCAGCCTGGTTCCCAACGTTCCCCCTCTCCAGCCACAGTCCTCCCCACCCAGCCAGGGCCTGAGGGAGCAGGGGCAGGGCCAGGGGCAGGGGCAGGGGCAGGGGCAGGGGCACGTTGGCAGGAGGGGGAGGCAGGGGCAGGGGCAGGAGGGGGAGGCAGGTCTGTGACGAGCCCAGAGACGCTCAGCACCAGTAGCTCTGCCGCCTGTCAGCCCAGGCAGGCAGCTCATCCATATGCATAAGGCAGAGGAGAGGAGAGAAAAACAGGCACACAAACAAGCTCTCGAATCGGAGCTGCCACATCTACGTATCGCACACGGCCGAGATCAAACACCAGCCAGCCTCCTCCAGCTACTACTGAGCTGGGTCACCTTTTGCCCTGGAAGCCACCTCTTCTCACTGGGGCACGGAGGTCACAGCGCATCCTGTGGCTCTGGCCTTCAAACGGCGCCCAGTACGGATGGTCAGCGTGGGCCACAGACCGCTGTGGTTGGGCCGCAGGGGTGACGTGGCATGACAGTGTTTTCATGTGGTGGCTACAGCCGTCACGTCACAGTGAAGCAGCAGCAGCTGTGGTTGGCTAGGTGGCCAGTGATTTACTAGTCCTTCTGCATCCAGGCTTCCCCCCCCCCCCCCCCCCCCCCACTGCAAACATCTAAACTGAAAATCTAATATTTAAATACCACTTACCAAGGTAGCATATCCACTGTGAAATACTACCCAGCACATATTTCTACATAATGTGACACTTCTCAAAGGGGAGCAGTTACATTTCTCTCTGCAATTTGCAGACTGTCTGGGTGCATGCCCTGGTAGGTGTCAGTGTGTGTGTGTGTGTGTGTGTGTGTGTGTGTGTGTGTGTGTGTGTGTGTGTGTGTGTGTGTGTGTGTGTGTGTGTGTGTGTGTGTGTGTGTGTGTGTGTGTGTGTGTGTGTGTGTGTGTGTGTGTGTGTGTGGGTGCATGCCCTGGTAGGTGTCAAATAAGAGATGCAATCTTCCAACACCTTCAACACTTCCACAGACAAGTCAAAAAATAAATAAAAAGCAGTGAAGATCAGCCTATGCATGACAGCCAGCATCTATTTTGTGTACTGTATCTTATTAGCTTATCTTCATCCCTATTTCTCACTTCTCCACCCTGAGTTTGTCTGATCTTACTTCCTGTAAAGTAAACCAATATGGCCATAATGACAAGAGCAGGAAGTAATTGGGCTGAGTATCTATTTGGATTGTCTGATATGGAGATGATGAAAAAGTCCTACTTTTAGCATTCATTCATTTAAACTTGCAAACACCAGACTGAACTAACCTATCCCTTTCAGAGAGCAGACAAGCATCCCTGTCTGACGCACAAGTCCTACTTTTAGCATTCATTCATTTGAACTTGCAAACACCAGACTGAACTAACCTATCCCTTTTTAGAGAGCAGACGAGCATCCCTGTCTGATGCACAAGCAACCACCAGACAGCCCTGACAAGCAGTCAGAAGCCCAACCCCTCCAGCCCCCAAACACACACACACACACACACACACACACACACACACGACTCTCTCTCACACACACACACACACAGGACTCACACACACACACACACACACACACACTCATGCATTCAGTGACACTGTCTGACCATCTGACTGTACAAATTGAAGGTCTGACATACTGTGCATCTGAAATTAGTCTGTGATTTCTATGTCATGCTGGCACACACACACACACACACACACACACACACACACACACACACACACACACACACATACACACACACACCAGTGACATGACAGCTGTGGAAAATGAGAAGCAGCTTCCACAGCCCCGAACAATTGAATTAGGGGGAAAGTGCTGACCAACACAGAGCTCTAATCAATTCAAACATGCACCTATGCATGACCTGTTTGTATATCTCACCACAATTATACCAGCACAACCCACACACACACACACACACACACACACACACACACACACACACACACACACACACACACACACACACACACACACACACACACACACACACAGAAGTGTGTAATCAAGGATCTCCATGACTTGACATGACAAACCCCAGACACAAGATCAGAATCCACTTGAGTATACCGAGGAACAGAAGAATACGCCTTCCACCCAGAGAGAGCAGGGGGAGCAGGGAGAGGAGGGAGAGGAGGGAGAGGAGGGGGAGGAGGGAGAGGAGGGAGAGCAGGGAGAGGAGGGAGAGCAGGGGCAGACAAACACACCCTGACTGGACACGCACTTCATTTTTAGATGCTGGGTGGGTTGCTTCCAAGTCTTCACACGGACAGGGTGACAGAAAAAGGATACACACACACACACATACACACAAACACACACACACACACACGCACACACACACACGCACACAAACACACACACACACACACGCACACACACACACGCACACAAACACACACACACACACACACACGCACACACACACACGCACACAAACACACACACACACACACGCACACAAACACACACACACACAAACACACACACACACACACACACGCACACACACACACGCACACAAACACACACACACACAAACACACACACACACACACACACGCACACACACACACGCACACAAACACACACACACACACACACACACACACACACACAGTGTTTCTGAATGAAAAGGGCCTCAGTCTTCCTTTCCTTATGCAAACAGGCCTCATGGCTCTCTGCCTCCTAGAACAACAATGCAGTCACACACACACACACACCACACACACACACACAAACACACACACATACACACTTTCAACAACAATCCAGCCTGGCTTCCAGTCCAGCACAAAACACACACACACACACACACGCACAGACAATACTGCTATTGTTGTACCAGAACACACCACAGGGTGCTAGACTGCCTCACACACAAACACACACACACACACACACACACATTAAGCACACACAGCTGAGACACATAAAACGGATAAAGACACAAAGACAAACACAAAAACACCAACCAAAGAGAAATGGCACAGGGGAAAAAAGGACACATAGAACTCTCTCTCTGTGTTTGTGAGTTAGTGTGTGTGCATGTGTGTGTGTGTGCAGACAAGTGAGTGCTTCTGTGTTTGTGCGTGGTTACCTTGGGGCATCAAGTGTCATATTTAGAATCTGTGTGTATCTTGTTGGGTCGCGTGGTAACCCTATCTTTTACCTTGTGACTTTTTGAAGGTGTTGTTGCTACCCTATCCACAACCTCCAGACACAAGGGTATATTTACAGCTAAAACTCACACCAACACAAAGGCATCTCCATAAACCCTCAAGCCCACAGCCTCACAGAGGAACACATATTAGGGGGTGAGTTTAAGCAATGGAAAACCTTGTTCCAAACCCAGGTAAATACAAGCCAGATCCACCTCCATCCCCATGGGTTAGAAAAGTGCAATCCTTAGACTAATAAACATCCCTGACTCTGTGTTATCACACGACTACCATCATTCTGAAGGAAAGAATCATAACTCAGGCTTTACCTCCATCCTATCAAACCATCAAGCATGTAGAAACAGCAGGTCTAACAGACATCACCCTTAAGAGGCAACCAACACAGCCCCAGCCCTTAGGGAGGATGTGACGGTGGGGAGCAGTCACAAGCTCTCCCTGGGGTGCCTGGGGCGTCATCAGTCTGATGTTGACTGGGCTACACAGTCAGGCCATCAGGAACCTCACAGAGGAGGAGGAAAAACAAAACCTTCACACAGGATGGATCATACTTCATGGTGAAGTCACAAAGCGTCCACACCGACATAGTTCTTAAGTATGGAAGGACACTAAACAGACAAAGCTCCCTCAGGCCTTGGGACAACCCAAAATCCTTGAGCAGTGCACATCGCCCAGAAAATTAGCACTAGCAATTAGCCTTTCTGTAAGAGATTACTCAGTTACACAGCGATCATTTAAAACGTCAAAGCCTCCTTAGGTGGTATGCTGTCTATTTGTTCTGGTCTTCCCAACCACCTGATGTGAAGCACAACCAGCAGTAATGGAGATACACAACCCTCTCCTCCTCCAACAATCAGTGTTTACCCTACCGTTATATTAGGGGGGCGCCCCGCCCCCCCAACGGCACCCCCCGCCCCTCCTGGAAGGTCAAGTTAATTTTGTTCAATTTTATTTTCTATAAAGCGCCAGATCACAACGGAAGTCATTTAAGATTACCTTTCCTATAGAACAGGTCTATAGCTTGTTATTTTATTAAACAAAATAAATAGCCTTATGTTATTTATCTTATTTTACACGACGGCATGTAATTTCTGTCTCTACATGGTCGCGCGATTACAATTCTCTGCTCTCTGTCTCACGCATGGCGGAGTTCCGCCACTATGCGCACAAACACACACACAGACACGTGCGCGCACACACAGGTGAGCACGTTCCCACCAGCGGACATAATTGGCCTTAAGAATCAGTGCACAGCTACGGACACTTAAGCTTTAAAAAACACATTTCCAGGCGTTCATGAATCCAGCGATCTTTTCCTAGGTAGGGTCGAGAAAGAGGCCTAATGAGAATGGCTACAACAGACGTGGAAACAGAATGTACGCCCATGTCCGCACCGAAAATTCAGAAATAGATCTGGCTTCCATTTTTTTATCATTTTCCGCGAGTTGTGCGTGGCCCTTTTTACATAGAGTCTGGTAATAAATCTATGACATGTAATGGACATTATTTATTTTGCTGTGAATAATGAAGGAAGCAATACATCTGATTATTTCCCAAACCCTCAAGAGCTGTTGCCATGGAGATTTAACGTTACTTTCTGTTTGAAGATAAGGTAGCAGCTAGTGTTGAAGAATGGATGACTTTAAATTGGACGACTTTAAATTAATATATGAAATTGAACATTAACACCTATAGGGATAAAATAAATAAACAAGGATAGCAAAACAGATTGATAAGCATAGAATGAGAACGGCAGAAACACAGGCCGGACGTTAGATGACAGGACAGATCATAGTCTTTTTTCGTCATATGAAGGCTGAGACATTCATAACATTTTATTCAGTCTTACTGATGGTCCTTTTGTAATGCCAACATGTGCACTTCGTTGTGGATAAGTAAAGCCTAATCTGCAAAATTTTTGTAGTCCTGGTAATCTTTTGTTTGGCATATTGGTGAGGTTATTAAGAGGACCATTTCTCAATCGTTTTGTTCTTGATGAATTAATGTTTGTTTATTAATCAGTTATTTTTCAACAAATAATTCAATTATAATTACAAAGAGGACAATTCGCAACTTTATATCCCAACTTTCACTTGTTTTCGGCAATTTCATTGCAAAAAACACCTACAAATAAAAACTTTCATCGGAACTTTTTGGAAAAACTCCTGCGAAATCAGGAAATTTAGGCCGCAAATATCTCAAAACATTTTCTTCCAGAAGGCCAAAAAGGTAAACTGCAGTGACAAAAGCTGCACACTTTGGGGATAATTGTCATAAAAAGACATGTTCCGATGTTTAGTTCAATGTACAGTTAAAATAATTGTTCAGTTGTTATATTGACTGCTGTCATTAAAAGAAACACATGAACACCATGATTCCTTTAAGCGTTTGTGTCGGTGGCCGCGCCGCGCTGTAAACCTAGGGGAAACACTGAACAATATGGCACAACTTCATTCATCTTCTGGGAGAGGACTAGAAACTAACCCCTCAGGCAGATTCTCAGCCCCCTACAGAATGGCTTTCCATTTTATGACTCTGGTTATCTCTAGCAAACCTACATAAATATGAATATTTGTCACATAATTACACACACACCGGCGCACACTCACACACACACAACCGCTGCATACTGTGTGGCATGACTAGGCTACATTCATCTTGGTACTGTGTGTTACTATCCATCCAGACAATGGAGATCTAGCATTTCCAATAATTTGGTAAAACCTCAACCACCGACTTAACTGCAACACACATGTGCACACCAAACAGCTCAGTCTGAATACACTGCAGCACACATGTGCACACCAAACAGCTCAGTCTGAGTACACTGCAGCACACATGTGCACACCAAACAGCTCAGTCTGAGTACACTGCAGCACACATGTGCACACCAAACAGCTCAGTCTGAATACACTGCTGCACACATCCGTACACCAAAGAGCTCAGACTCTATACACTGCTGCATGGAAACACTCACCTCTCTGATGAGCTCCACACAGGATGTTTTGGCCTGATGGGTAAATGCCCTAGGAGAAGAGGACTGGCTCTCAGGATGGCGAAGTGCACAACACACCTCAAATACAGACACACATACTGTATGTGAGTGCACACACACGCTCGTGTACACACACACAACACACCTTCAATACAGACACACACGCTCGTGTACACACACACGCACAACCTCCTCCCCAAAAGTCCAACCTCCAACCCCTCTACACATATACCCATTCACCACACTTTCACCACACACTTCCCTCTGCAGTGTTTTTTTCCCCCAAAGTCAGGCTGACTCATGTTTTCCTCTGTCAGCAGTGTGTGTTAGTGTGTCTGTGTGTGTCTGTGTGAGTGTGTGAGAGAGAGAGAGAGAGAGAGAGAGAGAGAGACTGGCACAAGAACCAGCAGCTCTACCCTCTACCCCTGAATATTAGTGATGACATCACATCACTGGAAGCCAGCTAGATTTAAGTGGTGTGTTTCAAATAGTACTTGTAAAACCCAATTTTCTTTGTGTAGGGTTGCCTAACACTGGTGTGTGTGTGTGTGTGTGTGTGTGTGTGTATCTTGATGCTACAAAACATCCATCTTTTCTGATGAAACTTGCAGCAACTCATTCACTTCAGGCCAGTCTCTAAGATTCTGGGAGCATTTTCATGACATCATAAAGACTTGCTTTAGATAAACCCAGAGCCATGAAGAGAGATGGCTCTGGATACATCCTGAATTGTATACAGACAACACAATTAGCATTCTAGAACCCTCTTCACAGTGCAACCTTTAAGGGTGTGGAGATGCAACAAACAGATCCAGATGCACAGGACAAGTAAACAATTCATGCTTCCTCTACATGCCAAAACGTTAACGAAATGATCCTGGAAATGATGTAACACGTCACACATCACACATAATATCCACTTCAGACTAACATTATGCAACTCTCAATTCATAACTTTTTACTGGCTGACCAGCCTTTCTTAACAGAACGTTTCAAACAATGCCTCCATGTGTCATATTTACTGTATATGTCTTCGTCTTTCGAATGCATTCCACATGTTCTGACGTGACAGCCACGACTGAGATTAACTATGCACAATTTCTCAGCGGGAAGACGATATGCAATAGTCAGAGACGAGAGAATGATTCGCCAAACTTTCCCACTTTGACAGTGAGAACGAGAAGGAAAGCGAGAAATCAGTGGAAAATGTAATAACACGTATCCCCATGTAAACACACACTTAACGAGTTCGAATGGTGCGAAGCTGTTATCTCAGCTGGCTCCAACATCAGAACTAAATCTGGAAACAATAACGTGTGGAACAATGGAGTGTATAGTCCAATAATTGTAAGGCATCTAAAACGAATAGCTGTTTCAGGTTAAAAGCATTCAAATCACGGCGATCGATCTGAGCAGCAATTTGGACTTCTGGTTTGGCAAACTGGTACATGTTATAGAAGGGAAAAGTCATATGCACAGTTGTGGGTCGCTTGGAGGGAGCCAAGACTTCAATCAGACGCCACTGACGCCTTTACAGGACGGCCGACGCGGAGTGAAAATGGATCAGAAATATGTCCGCTCGCCATGGCCCACATCACTGTCGCAGACTTGGCGATGGAGGCGGTCAGGCTGACCAATGCGGTGTCCTCTTGCCGCAAAATATCACAGTAATGACAGATGCACATCAAATGTCATGTCAGGGTACCAATATTGATTAAAGGGTTAATGCAAGTGATGGTAATAGCCTAACAAGAAACGGGCAACGCAGGCTCTATTTCAGAGATTGCCTCCCATCTTTCGCAGTCTGGCTCCCCTGACGGAGGGGTTCATGGAATATCGTGTAAACAGGGGGTATGGAAGGGGAAACTTAGATAAGCAAAAGATCGAAATTGTCACAAATGTTTAACATTGCATTTATCAGATCATAACACCGCTAGCCCAATACATAAAAAAATGTCTGTGGATGGTAACTTCCTTTGTTTCTTCCTCGCCCAATGTCCCCGAATGTTTCGGCCTTGGTCCAACTCGAAATAAATTCTCAAGGAGTTAACACAGACGCACACAACAGGCACGGACCCCTGGTGACGGCAATGCACTGTTTAGGCTAAGCTACCCTGAAACTGCAGCAGTCACAGTGTCTCATCAACAGGACAAACTGGACAGGGACTGAGTCTTGGACTATGTTGTAGGACTACGACTAGGTTGTAGATCTCAGTATATTACCAGAAATGACAAAACAAAATATTTTGTTCCTGATCAACTGCCGTCTAGACCTCCCCCCTATTTCCAACCTTCCCCAACTACGCGACGCAAAGCTAGAGCACAATGCGTCGCCCGTTGCGGAGAGCCAACACGGGTGCTATCCTCGTTATAGTAATACAGTTGACTCCGAAGACAGCAATAAGCTAAAGCCGCTTCCACCTAAAGGCGCACATGATCACAGCATGCAGCTTTTCATTGTTTTAGTAAATAATATTTTCTCACAGTCTTACTCACCTCCTGTGTCAGGGCTCCCTTCACGCTCTCTGCTTTTCTTCTGCCTTTCTTTCCAATTCTCCTCCCTTCCAGATGTCGCTGCTGCCGCTCCGGAACTGAACGCCCCAATCACTGTACGAACCACAGGAAACACTTTTCCCAGCCCCCTGAGATTATGCACAATCTAACCTACAAGTAGTTTATAGTCATGATGTAGTATAATTATAATACCTCTACAACTCCACAGCCTTTCTCTCAACATTATTTGATATTCACCTTGGTACACTAAGCATATAAGCCTACCACACAGAGACAGGCAAATATTTTTGCCTGCAAGTGTGGTATCCTATGTCTTAAGATACTTTGCAAATTGTTTATGTCAAACATTAAAATCTACAGAGCCCCTAAACTCCCATAAAGTGAGATTATCTGGGAACAAGCGCACAAAATAATATAATTTGTGGGATAACTGATTTGGACAAGAAAAGATCCCCCAAGATGATACCATGATGCACACAAGATAAAAAAAAATACCTTACAGGACTTTAGGGGCCTCGAAAAAAAAATCTATTATGACTTCAATGTTTATGAGATTAGAACCTAGACCTACACCTTAACCCGTCTGCCGCCTATGGTCTAAGAAAGTTCTATATTGTATATTGCTTTGATATTGGCCCCTCTGTACAGTTTCCCTCCAGTATGGCACTCATGGAGCAGCGTGAACGTTCCAAACTCTGGTGCCAGTGAATGTAATTCTGTCTGTTTTAACATCTTTGAGCGATTTTAGTTTCATAGTTTTATGTGAAAAAACAAATGTTATACTGTATGTATTTCATCTCAAAGTACACTCCGTAGGCTACCAAACATTTAGCTATTTCTACTTTTTGATTGAGTGGGTTGGTTTGAGCTGATTTTTTTATTTCTTATTATGCATGTGGTATGTCTCAGGGAACTATCCTTGCAGACAGTTTTCCCCTCTATCTACTACCACTTGGCCATATTTTCAACATGTCCTTCCACTGTTAAGATAATGACACACAGTTTTATATACTAAAAACTTAACAAGATTAATAACTTGAACAGGGTTGTGGACTTTCTTGCTGGGGTAAAAAAAAAAAAAACTGGTCTGAACTGATGAACTGATGGTGTTATATAACCTAACAATGGGCTTTGTCAGTCGCAGTATTTTAAGAATCATTTGATGATTAGTTTGGCACTTTATTATTTTCATCTTTCATCTCTTTTTGGTCTTTTGTGCTTTAATGCACCCTTGAGGTGATCATGAAAAACCTGAACTGGTACCCTACTCCATTGAGTGATGTCACAAAGGTTTGTTGCCATAACATCTCACAATGACTAACTGGTGTTAAAATATGACCATGTTGTAAGCTTACCATACAAATCATCATTAAAGTTCAGAGAGGATCAGAGTGATTTATAGAAATATGGTTCCATTATAATAAGCTTATACCTATTGGCCCATGGATTGTAAATCTATATTCCCTATACCGTCTGGAAGAGTGAAGAGCCGAAGTGAGTATTTAACATGTGTGAAGGATCTTGAAGTTTCTGTGAAGTAGTTTTTCTCCTTGTAGTTTAAAACTATCCATTTCATTATTTTGCTGGTAGGCTTTATATTCAAGCAGTGACAGCATTAATTTACCAGTATCTAGTCAGATAGCTCATGACATAACCTTAAACATTTGTTAAATCAGACCACACAGGCACCATTTTAACTCAACTCAACTCAAATCAAATTTACTGATGATAAAGGATATTCTCAGTAAGTAAATTTCAGATCAATTTTTTTTACTGAAGAAGTATAGTGTGGGCAGTCTTCTTCAGGAGGAAAGGGATCACAAAACACCCTAAAAATCAGTTTGAACTGATTAATACTGATGTGGAGAAGTCCTCCTATCCACGATAAAAAAGGGGTTGTTCTACATGATAATTCAATGAAACCCTAATAATGTTGAGTAATGAAACAAACTCGCTGTGTACTCTGCCAATTCTGCCCAGGTGCTCAGAGCTCACAGAAGGTGCCATGCCAGAAGCCCCCTGCTGTAAGAGCACGGGATCAAAGGAGGAGGAAGAGAGAGCAGAGGTCGAAGAGTAGTAGCGGTGAATGTAGATGGAAAAGGGGCAGATCCAGGAGAGCACAGGAGGAGGAGGAGGAGGAGGACAGAAGTGTGGATGGAACCTTGGATGGAGCGCTGGATGGAGGAGGAGACAGCTCGAGTGAATCAGAACAGTCTAGTGGCAGCAGTGTCAAGACAGGCAGCAGCAGCCAGTGTGACCTGCAAGCCCTGGATGACACCGGTCCCAGCACGCCGATTACACTCCTCAGCGTCCAAAGAGGTCAGGAGAACAGACTTGCTCCAGTCGCATACTGACAAACCTAGTATAGACACTTAAATAGGTAAACCAGCACAATCTCATTTGTTGTACTGAACTCTGCACTGTGAAATATGTCATTCTTTGCAGATGTCAATAGCGACACATACTTTTTTGAATCATCCGTGGTGTAACCTTGGGTCATGCCACAGTGTTTACAGTGACTGCAGAAACACTTCAGACCCCTCACATTTTTCCACATTTAGTAGTGTTTCAGGCCCATCTTAAAATCAATGAATACACAATAATCCACAGTGACAAAGCAACCACCTTTTTGGAGTGTCTTGGAATTATTCAGACCCTTCACTTAGTATTTTGTTTTAGCACCTTTGGCCTCCGTGATAGCGTCAAGTCTTCTTGATAATGATTCTACAAGCTTGGCACACCTTTCTTTTTGAAGTTTCTCATAATCTGTTCAGCAGAATTGTTCCAGCTCAAGCAGGTTATATGCAGAGAGTCAGTGCACAACAATTTTTAGGTCTCTCCAGAGATGCTCGATTGGGTTCAGGTCTGAAGGTCCTTGGTGGCATGCTTGAGGTCATTTGTCGAGACATAAACCTTTTCCCAAGCCTGAGATACTAAGCACTCTGGAAAACGTTTCCCCTCAGGACTGCTCTATGCGTGTCTGCATCCATCTTTCCCTCTATCTGGACAGGTTTTCCAGTCCCTGTTGAATGGAAAACATTCCCCACAGCATGATGCTGCCACCATGATGTTTCATCAGACCAGAGATCTTTTTATGGTCTGAGAGTCATTGACATGCCTTCTGGCAAATTTCACTGGGCCAAAATGTGCCTCTTAATGAAGAATGGCTTCTGTTTGGCTACCCTACCATACAGGCCTGATCGGGGCAGTGCGGCACTGATAGTTGTCCTTTCGTAAGGTTCTCCCATCTCAACCAAGGAACTCTTCATGACAACTGAAAACACCAATATTGACCGTTGTGTTCTTGGTTACCTGTCTGGCCAAGCTCCTTCATTCCGGATTATTCCATTTGATCAGGTGGCCGGATCTAGGAGGAGTGTTTGGTCAACGCAAACCGGTCTGAATTTTTTCCATATGCTCTGTATGGGAAACTCTGCATAAAGTCATAACTCACTTATAACTAAGTCTAAAGTGATGAGATAAACCAAAGAGCATTTCTTCTGTGCCAGCGCCATGCCGAGCAGCAGCAGGTTCTCCTTGGTGCACTTCCTGCTGTTTACTGTGATAGCCAGTTCTGTGCAGGTCATGAAGAGGGAACCATTCCATCCCAATCCTTAGCCATCCCCCCTGGTGACACTGCTTGGCTACTTCACTGCCTTTGATGAGTCTCCTTCATTTTTTCTCCAAAAGGGTCTGTGAGTTGCATTTACATTTACATTTAGTCATTTAGCAGACGCTTTTGTCCAAAGCGACGTACAAGGGAGAGAACAGTCAAGCTAAGAGCAATAAAAAGCATGGTGTAACAATAAATACTACTTTACATGAGAATTAGAAGAACAACGACCTAGAAAAAAGGAAAAAGAAGTGCAGGAATGTAACTGCTGAAGTGCAAGTTAAGCGCTAGTCAGGTGCCAGTTAGGAGGGGAGGTGCTCTCTGAAGAGTTGGGTCTTCAAAAGCTTCTTGAAGGTAGAGAGGGACGCCCCTGCTCTGGTAGTACTAGGCAGTTCGTTCCACCAACGTGGAACTACAAATGAAAATAGTCTGGATTGCCGTGCTTGCACGGACGGCAGTGCCAAACGACGCTCACTAGACGAGCGCAGCGTCCTGGGTGTAACATTTGCCCTTACAAGAGCATTTAGGTAGGTGGGAGCAGAACCAGCAAGCACTCTGCATGCTTGCTGTGCTTAGTTGCTTCTCACCCTGAGGGTGTTGTAATTGGATGAGGTTTTCCTCATCTCTTGTTACTTGTTATGATCTTCTTCTCTGGTCAGCCAGATGTGGTACTAACTAGTTCCAGCCACGAGGAAAACCAAGGGCCCTCTACACTCTTCCATCTATCTGATTCCCTGTCAGCACTCTATTTCTACATTCATTAGTTGCTAAGGAGGAAATCTCACAGCCTCAAGACTAAGGTTTTCCTTTTTCTGGTCTTTAGGTTATTTAGACCTAGTTGATATTCCTCTCCTGTTGAGGTACACATTATAGTCATTTTGGATGGGCTTGAGTAGTCTTCTATAGTTTTTTTATGTCACAGTTACAGTTACACTATTATCGGTAATATTGCACTACCTGATACCAGGCACACTTGATTTGTCTTTAGGTTAGTATAGGTCTATTAGGTTAGTATAGGTTACTATATGTGAATTATATGTTTAGCAGATTGTATTCTATATATTATTTTGTATATTTAGTAGATTTATTATGTGTATATATATTATACATTATATGTTATATATTATATGAATGTGTCTGTGTGTCCGTGTTCTTAGATGCATTTGAAGGGAAATACAAGCAGATGCTTTGCCTGAATCAGGGTGGATATGGCACTGTGTATGCTGGCCACAGAGTACAAGACTCACTGGAAGTAAATATACATTGCTTTCACTCTCTCTCTCTCTTTCTCTCTTTCACACACACACACACACACACACACACACACACACACACACACACACACACACACACACACACACACACACACACACACACACACACACACATGCAGTCAAATGCAATAATATATGAACCAGCATGTGTAACAACTGAGCTCAGAGATGTATATTCCTTTCAGGTGGCCATCAAACGTGTGCCAGAATCAAAGATGCTTCAGACCTCTGTGGTGAGTGATTTCAGGAATGTTAAATTCATACACATATACACCTGTGACCTCTGACCTCTGACCTGTCACACACCTCTGCAATATAAAAACACAGAAGCAGTTTTATGCAGGTAATGCAAAAGATTAAATGCATTGTTTTGCCTTTTGCCTTGCCATTGTGTGTGTGTGTGTGTGTGTGTGTGTGTGTGTGTCTGTGTGTGTGTGTGTGTGTGTGTGTGTGTGTGTGTGTGTGTGTGTCTGTGTGTGCGTGTGTGTGTGTGTGTGTGTGTGTGTGTGTGTGTGTGTGTGTGTGTGTGTGTGTGTGTGTTGGGTACAAGGTTCTGGATGGACAGTTTCATCAGTTCCCTCTGGAGGTGGTGCTCCTGCTGATGGTGAGAGGCAGTGAGGGAGAGAGCGGGGCAGATAGCAGCAGCGGGGCATGTGTTCAGCTGCTGGACTGGTACAACCTCGGGGATGAGCTGGTGTTGGTGATGGAGAGGCCACTTCCCTGTCTGGATCTGTTTGACTACATCCAGGAGAGAGGGGGGAAACTGCCAGAGGAAGAAGCTAAGGTTCAACATGGACTCTGCAATACTGTCTGAAGGTCTGGGTCAGGAACTAGATTAGCTTCATATCAACATTCTTACCTGTCTTTTTCTGTCCACAACAGTTCCTTCTGAAGCAGCTGGTTGGGTTGATGAAAAAGGTTCACTCCAAAGGAGTTCTCCACCGGGACATTAAACCAGAGAACATTCTGGTGCTCACTGGCAATGAGAGCCTGAGTCTCCGCCTACTTGACTTTGGCTGTGGATGCATTCTCAAGAATGAACCATATACTGAGTTCTATGGTACATCTGAGTACTGTACACATTTCCACACAGACACAAAACTATTCAAATTATAAGCAGCTTATTCGTTATTTGAACTTCATACATTGTCTAAATACAAGCTACTTGACAGTAGATAGTACATGTACAGTATGTCCAGAGTAATTGTAAATGTTTACAATGCAGTGCATTATACTTGTGTTCCATGGATGTTCATTTAGTGAAGTGTTTATCATTTTGTTATGAGCTCAAGAGGTTTTGGCATGAGACCATGGTACAAAATGGAGAAGACATGAGCACTAGGCATACCTCATGAATTAAATACATGGCAGTAGAGATGAAGTGCCTGATGGGCATTACTCTGTGATATATTTCTCTGAATTCCACTCAACCTGTGTCAGGCCAGTCTGTAGAATGCTGAATGCTGCTGATGGGTTTGTGCTGTTGTCTGGGTGCAGGCACGTTGCAGTACACCCCGCCTGAGTGGTACCTGCACGGGCAGTATGAGGCCCTGCCCTTGTGTGTGTGGCAAATGGGGGTGCTGCTGTATGACATGCTGTGTGGGGAGCACCCCTTCAGCACACGTGCCGACATCATCAGCCGGGCGCCGTACATCCCACAGCAGCTGCCCAGACGTAAGACACACACCCACTGGATCTACATCGCACATGGAACATCCCATGGGACTGTCATTACACATCCAACACAAAGCTGGGATCATGGCTGGAGGACTTTGCATGCCCTAATACACAATCTCCCCTCTCCCTTAGACTGCCAAGACCTGATGAGACGCTGCCTGGCCAAGCGGCCGAGAGGTAGACCTACTCTAGAGGGCATTCTGCAGCATCCTTGGTTCCAGTGAAGTGCACAGGCACATATCATTAACACAGATACAGACAGAAACACACGCATTGCACACATTCACATAGATACAGACACGACATATATAAACGACATATATAAACAGACACGATGGTATATAAATAAACAGAGACACGAACACATTCACATTCACAGAAACGCAGACACACACACACACACACACACACACACACACAAACATGTACACACATTTCCTAGATGTGTTCATACATATATGTTTTTAACCAACCCTATATTACTATATTACTACATTTTTTGAAACGTATGAAATTTACGAAATAAAGTCGTAAGTTGATAATACTTTGTGTATATGGCTGCGTGTCATTCCTCTAAAAGAGGCACTTATTTATATGCATTTATGTGCACCATACTGGAATTATACCCAGAACATAATTTCAACTCTAAGCAAACACTGTTTACAATGTTCAGATCTGAAAACCCGTTTGATCAGGGATAGACTAATATCTGTAGTTGTTTGATGGAAACATAAGTTACTATAAGCTACAAATGTCATGTAAATAAAACAGAATGCTCACCGTGACTCAATGGTTCATTCACTCATCATCCATCATATCACCATCTGACTTGAACATACACACAGAGGTACATACATGCAGTTATAATACTCTCCACACATATGGGGTATATGCTTGTTTTCCATTTCATGGTTATAATATGCCCACCATGAATGTAGGCCTACATATCATATACACCCATCATTATGACCTGGATGGTGTGGCTGGCTGTAATACAGACAGACATTTTAGTTTTTATTGATTTTTGGAATTGGTATGACATTTACTGTAATAACTCAATGGAAAGACATGTACCATTATTACTTTTCACAAAAAAAATACTCACAGCTAAAAGTGTAATACCTTCCGAATCACATGGTGGCAGCATACTGTTTTAGTATCTGATGCTAAAACAAGAGAAGAAAAGATGCCCCAACGTCATTAGATCGCGCCTTCTCATACAAAACACCAACACGCACAGCGTGGCTGTGGTACTGAGTGATTGAAAAGTAGCGTTAACCTAAGCAAAATGAAAGATACACCATTATCAAACTGTGAGCGGCAATTTCTTCTCAAGGCGATAGAGGAGAGAAAGGTATTCTTACGTTTTCTATTTCCAGTTCATTAGTTAGCGGTGCGGTCAGCATAGTAGTCTAGATGTTAACTTTGAGACATTAGTCTCAGTAGGTCTTCCCTACCTAATCAGGCCATTTTAGTATGCATCGATACTTTTAATTGTTGTGATCTCCAATATTTCTTCCAGCGGCTGGACGGTAGAGAAACGTATGACTACAGACACCTCAGGATCACGTTTGGCATGGACTATGGCTTTTGCATTGTTGATCTTGGAAAAACAAAGTAAGTGTCTGCAGGAGTCTTTGTCCGAAGCATTTCGGAAGTGTGTGGATGGGCTGGGTACGTTTGTGTCTAACAGAGGGAATGTCTCATAGCTGTCACTAGCGGACAAGACGTATATAACCTGTTTAACAGCGGTTATTGTGAAGTGCATCGACCGGTAAGATCTCACTAATGGCAGGTGGGAGAAACAACCTCCGATGCTGTTTCCTGAAATATCAGGTGTGCAATTCTGGTGTGCAAGACCGTCCTCTGTTTAACCAGTGTTGTCTTCGGGGAGTAAGAGGTATTATTCATGGTTGTGAGGAGGTTTTGGGCCTGTGCTTTACCACTGCCTTCATAGAGTGAATATAGAGCTGTTCTGTGTGTATGCGCAAATGTTTGTTTGCCAGTGCTTAGCAGAAGCCAGTGTTGACAGCTGTGTTGTCTGTGTTTACTTAGGGTCATGTCGCAGGTGTCCTGTGAACTGGCTGCCCCTAAAGAAACTCGTCCCTCAGAGGGGATCCTCTTCACCAATGTGGAGCTGTCACCAATGGCCTCACCTGCATTTGAGCCTAACAGGTAAAAAGCAAACTGTTAGTTGTACTTTCCTCTGAGTATCCTCGAAAACGGACAGCTCGAATGCCAAGGGTCTGTTAAGCTGTAATGGCTGAAAATGGAGGATTCAGCTGTGGGGTGGGCAGAGAGCTCTTGTCCACCGTAGAAACCTCCTGTTATGGGCAAGCAATCGTTGAAACTGGATCTTACAGCAGTACATGTGTGCTGTTTACCTGGCTAAGTGATGGCACCAGGATGCACTGTGTGAAGACGACAAGCTGGTGGAGGAAGTGTGATGCTCTTGGCAGTGTTCTGCTTGGAAACCCTGAGTTAGGCATTCCTGTGTGTGTCAAGTTGACATGAGCCACCTTCTTAAACATGGTTGCAAACCAGGTACACCCCTTCATCGCAATGGCATTTCCTTTGGCTGTGGCCTCTTCAACAGGTTAATATGCCCAGCCACACTGCACACATTGTTTGGTAATGGTTCAAGGAACATGATGAAGAGTGCAAGCTGTTTTCCTGCCCTCCAAATTCCCCATATGGTCAACCTGATTGAGCATCTGTAGGATGTGGCGGAACAGCACAACCTCTCTACCTCACAACGATACATTGCTAACGTCTTTGTGCCAGATGACACAGAACACTTCTGACAGGTCGGAGGTGTTTGGGCGATGCAGTGATCATAATGTTTGTGTATATTATAGCAGATTCCATATAGTAAAGGGGTGATTTCCCTGTAATTGTAAAAATCAAAGAGGCTTCAGAGACAAACTGATTGATTTTATATTGTTTAATATTTGTTGTGCCATTGTTTTGTCAGTTATGCTGTGGGTTCAGAATATTTCTTCTACTATGGTAGACGAGGTTGTAAAAGTTACCACTTTTGAAAAAAAAAACTGTAAATAGGATAGAATTGTGGTTGACCGCTTGCATGTATATTTGTGTTTTACAGGCAATCGGAGTTGTTGGTAAGTTGAATAGACAACTGGAGCGCTGTTTGCGGACCTCGAAGTGCTTTGACATGGAGTCACTGTGTGTCATCTCAGGGGAAAAGGTATCAGTCTGGAGAGAGGGGGAACAATAGAACAATGTGCTTGGCCCACAATTGTGGCAAACACACACATACTGTTCTAAGTACTAAGTGTAGTTCTGTTTTTCACAGTCTTATAACCAGGGTCTGTTTTCTTTAGTAGTAGTGACATTGTCCAGGCCTTAAAACAGCAGTAGAAAATTGTATGAGACTAGTGAGGAGGTTTTCTATCCTTTGTAGGTATGGAGGATCAATGTGGATGTTCACGTGTTGAATCATGATGGGAACCTAATGGACGCAGTTAGCATAGCAGCCATCACTGCTCTCTCCCATTTCAGACGGCCGGAGGTCAGCATCCAGGGACGAGACGTCACTGTGGTGAGTGTCACCTGGGCAACATGACAGAAACAAAGAATGAAAATGGGAACCTGGTTAGATTTTATGATTAAGTGTGTGTGTGTGTGTGTGTGTGTGTGTGTGTGTGTGTGTGTGTGTGTGTGTGTGTGTGTGTGTGTGTGTGTGTGTGTGTGTGTGTGTGTGTGTGTGTGTGTGTGTGTGTGTGTGTGTGTGTGTGTGTGTGTGTGTGTGTGTGTGTGTGCATTTCTGTGTCTGTGTAGCACACGGCTGAAGAGAGAGACCCTGTTCCACTGAGCATTTATCATATGCCTATCAGTGTAAGCTTTGCCTTCTTCCAGCAAGGGTAAGTCAATATCAAGCAACAGTCTTGTACAGCTATTGCATATAATCTCAGTAGGATCCTCTCCATTAAGATGATTGAAGAAGACTCTTCACCTAGTTACACAACAGTAACTGATCTTCTTGACTACTGACGGACCTGTCTCTCTCTAACTCTCCCATTCATTGTTTAGGTAGTCAGTTTAAGATGTAAGTGTAAGATGAACAACACCGATAGGCTATAGTCAAGCACACATATTGTAAAAGTAACAATACAAGTTAAATAAGAGTTAAACTGGATTTGGAATCAAACTGAGTGGAATTCCCTGTCTGCCACAGTTCCTATTTGCTGGTGGATCCAAATGACCGTGAGGAGAGGGTGATGGAGGGCCTGCTGGTCATCGCCATGAACAAACACAGAGAGATCTGCTCCATCCAGTCCAGCGGAGGCATCATGTTGCTCAAGGACCAGGTGTGGCCAGAGAGGAGAGATGGAGAGAGGCTGAGGGGCTGTGTGGGGCACAAATGAGGAGTGAAGATGTGTGCTTTAACCCTTTGTGTGCTCACCCATCCCAGGTCCTGCGCTGCAGTAAGATCGCCAGTGTGAAAGTGTCCGAGGTCACAGAGCTCATCCAGAAAGCCCTGGAGAATGACAAGAGAGCCAGGTGTGTGTGTGTGTGTGTGTGTGTGTGTGTGTGTGTGTGTGTGTGTGTGTGTGTGTGTGTGTGTGTGTGTGTGTGTGTGTGTGTGTGTGTGTGTGTGTGTGTGTGTGTGTGTGTGTGTGTGTGTGTGTGTGTGTGTGTGTGAAAGTGAGAGAAATGTTCATGAGTTTATGCTGTCTGCTTTTATTCACATTCAAAATCACTAATCATTTTAGGAAAGACAGAGGCAAGTTTGGATTTGCCGAGTCCTTGCCTAAAGAGAGAATCACTGCACTGAAAACAAAGGAAGCCCCCGTTGAAATGACAGACGTCCAGGAGACAGCCAGCGAGATCATCAGCAACGCGGAGCCCCCCCTTAAAACGTATCCTTTTGCCATCCTGAAAAAAAGCTTGATATCCCGTTCAGCAATTGACATAAGAAACTGTACAATTGCCATAAGAACAATTTTTATTTTGGCATTTAGTATTGTTGTGAGACATCTGATAAAAGTGCCTACCAACTGAGCTGTGAGGTTTCTCCATCTGCCTTTGGGAAACCCAACAAACACATTCTCTCCCACTCAGTTGTGGTCCTTTACATGTAAGCAGCCAAGGGGTGCGTTCCCCCGTGGTGCATGCAGTGGGGGTCGGGCAGGTAGGGGAAGGGGTGAGCAGCTCATGGAGGCTTGAGGAGGAGGAGGAGGAGGAGGATGAGGAGGAAGAGGAAGAAGGAGAAATGGAAGAAATGACAGAAATGACAGATAAAGAAACACAGAGGAAAGGTATAAAGGGAATGCAATATATATATATATATATATAGTGTATGTATATATTTATTTTTAAATATGCTTAATACTTTGTTGATGTTTTCCAGATGATGTTGTTGTCATCTCAGATAGCGAAGAGGAGGATGTTGTTATGTTGAATCAGTAACCGAAGGTGAGTGAAGAATGTATGTGGATATGTCTACATAAGTTTGTCTCTCTTTTCTCTCTTTCAGAAGTTTACAGTGGTGTGAAATGTTTACTGTTGTTTAGGAGTTACTGAAATTGTAGTAATAATGAATATATCTGCTTTGTTTGAGCGTGAATTGATTCAGGTGCTACTTGTGCTTCTACAGGTGCTGTGATCATATCGTACCAGAAGAGGGCAGCAGTATTTAATAAGGAAGAAGAAGAATTATGAAACATCAATGTTGTGTTCATTAATGTCCATACATACTGTCTGTGAATGGATGCAGATGATGGCAATGTTCAGTAAATTTTACTTTTACATTTGTAATCTGAGTCGTTTCTCTAGGGATATGGAAATGTATATCCACAGCAATTATGTATCTAACATACCTATGGATATAAAGGCTATGTCCCCTATGTACATACTGTCTCTTTTATAGATATAGGGTTGATTTGCCGCTGTCAAGGTCAAACATTATTCTGGTTGGAGTTGCTTCCCTCCAATGAAAGTGAGAATTTAGGGAATCCTTTATATTCATGAGGCAGATATATTAATGAAAAGTGTAAGAACAGCCAAATGGCAACCCAAAGTGTTGATATGATATGATAATAGTAGGTAATAAATACATGTATTAATAAAAACAGAAATGTGTATAATGTAGGCAACATTATAATGATAGCTAGTAAGTGGTGAATAAGAAGTGGCCTATACGTTGTGACTGATGAAAACAAACGGCCAGATTATATCTCAGTCTAACTGTGCATTCGTGTTTATGACCTATTTCGTTTGTTAAATTTCTCATAAGCAACTGGTAGTTGAGGTCCGTGGTGTTATTTTGTAGAGACTGGTCTACTGCATTTCTCCAGCCAAACTACCAGGCGTAAAACATGAAATTGTCAAAACATGTTGGCTGGTACGGGGATCGAACCCGCGACCTTGGCGTTATTAGCACCACGCTCTAACCAACTGAGCTAACCGGCCATGCTGAAGCGGAGTGATCTTTTGAATTTTTTACCCTACGTCTAAAATTACATAGCAGTTGGATCCCTAGGTCGCGTACAATTCGCACGAATCCATGCGCTTGCCTCCGTAGCCAGACAGGAATGCCTAGATGGGTAGAAATGCGTAGACTGGAGTGTCTGATGGGGTTGTTGCACCTCTGCAGCACATTTATTCTATTATTTGGAGGCCAGAAGTGAACTGTATGGATTTAACGCCGGATGCAACAGTGTCTACTACACAGCCGCGTTCAGCAGCTTTCTGCTCAAAGAAAATCTCCTAAAATGTCCCTCTTAAGATGTTTCAATTCACATTCATTCTATCCACTTAACTTCGTCTCTCTTTCTCTCCTAATCCATTATTTTTCTCAACTCTCTTTTATTTACTCACCCTCACTTCGTCCACCATCCACCCATTTTCTCAGTAAGTTGAATATTCAATATAATTTGAATGTAGGCCTACTCAGCATAACAAAGACTAAATGTTCTCCGCAGGTTGAATACAACTGTTCTTTCCTATTACATGGCACCTAATGCATCTGATAGCTTGGCATGACAAAACTCAGGACTTATTACTCGTATTAAGCCTGTCTGTATATGTATGAATCCTCTTCACCTAACTTTAATAAAATGAATACATTTAAAAAGATCAAATCTGTGTTCCTTAATATTTATTTCATACCTCACCTCGGTGACTACATCACCCTATGCCCGCAATATTCCTTTCTTTGTATCAATCATTCATTTAAAATAATCTTTAAATTCATATTTTATCGTAAAAATGATACTGTACCGGCTTTTGGACATGCACAACAATTTCCAAATCTGTTTATAATTTAGCTGATAGCTTACTACTCAACTGCCTTATTTTCCATACCTTTCGTATGGGTTAGTATCACAGTGCTTAAATTAGCATTATGGCATAAACGTCTGATGACGGACATTTACATCATATTGTAAAATTCACATAGATTTATTCATAGTATAGAACACTGGAAAGCACCCCCAGCCCTTCTGCTTTTTTAAATGTTTATAGTAACACTGAACAGGCAGACATTCACACTTCTGGTTGAGAATAATATCAATGTTTTACTACAACACTAATGCAGACGCAGGGGAAGGCAATTATTCAATCACAATATCTTTGAGCACAAGAAAAAAAAAAAAAAAAAACACGTTTAAAAAAATCGCATTCCCATTTGTCAGACAAATAAAATGTGGAGAACGAAGCCCAAGAGCTCTCCGAGTACTTTCTACCCCCTCAATAGTCTGTTGGGACCAATGTGCCATCCCAGCCTTAACCATTAGAAGCTATGGCCACTGACCCCACAGCAGCAGCAGGGCAGACAGTAGCCACTCAGTCAGGCTCCAGTAGAGGTCATGGGCTCAGCTCCATGGCAACAGTCAGAGTTGAACAGGTATAAATGACCATGGGTAGCAGGTGCCTGAAACAGGTGCAGCACTGCAACTCCTATCTACCCTCACATTCTCTCTCTCTCTCGCTCTCATCCAAAACAATACTCATCTGGCACATGAACAGACAGAAACTGACTGAAAATCACTGCAGGGCTTCATATTTGATGGCAGTTTATCATTGTTCTGTCAAATAGGTCACCACGTAGTCACAAGTCACTTCAGAGTAGAAAGACAACCAGCCCCTGCCAAAGACATCTCTCCATTCCTTCTTTTTGATTGGTTTAGCTTATCAAATTAAAACATTTCCATTGGTTGCGTTGCGCTAAGTACCATACCAACATTCATTCAGTTTTCAATACTGCTGAAATTTTACAAAGACATAAATAAAATGATATAATACAGTATACTGTATAAAATATAACAGAGGGGGGAAAAAAACAAAAAAAAGGTGATAGAAGGTTTTTGTTTTGAAATGTTCGGGGGTGAAGGCTTGACACTAAAACAGTAGAGTAAAACCCCTGAGCTTAAAGAAGATCAACACCGTGCTACGGCAAGCAGGAAGGCACAAACACCAGTGGCAGCGTCAACCTCACCACAACACCACAGTAGTAGTGTCAGAAAATAAAAGATGAAGATAAAAAGGAGAACTAAAAGCAGGGGGGGGGGTGAAGCAGGGATTGTTGGGTGTCATCAGTTGAGGCAGGCAGTGACTTCTGTTTGTTTTTAAGGCGGAGTTCAGGACGGGCATCGTCACAGAAATGTACACACGACAAATTCAAATGATGCAGGTCTGACCAGTACACACGGTCACCATGGATACAATATCAATCTCCTTTTCAATGTCTCATACTCTAGCCCACAATATTTGTATATATATTTATATATATATTTATATATTTTCATATATTTCTTAAACAACGTCAAGTCTATTACTTAAACAAGGCTTTTCCAAGGTTGTTATGCACAATATATAAATGTATGTTACAAGAATATACACTGGGTTTTAACTCACGACTGTAATTAAGGGTACATCCAAGCATTCCACGTGATCACTTTGGCTTTCAGGTTAGTTTAAATATGCACATATGATAATCAAAATACAAAACCAAAGTTGGAAAGACAGAAGAGACGGAGGACCGCCAGTCAGCCGTCGTCATGTCCTAACAGAGAAACGAGTTCAAGTTTTACTCATGTTCACACAGAAAAAAAGTGTGTGAAATGAACAAATCATGTGTGATAGACCAGAAACGAGGTAACTAAAAAAAAAAAAAAAAAAAGCAACTAAAAAAAGAAAAAGTGGGTAATATTCTTCAAGTTTGCCATCCACATGTGCAAGTCATTACTTTACAAATAAAAATGCTACAACTGGTAAAAACACACCACTGACACAGTTCCCATCAGGCCTCAGGTCAGTCCTTCACAACCAAACACAAAATAAAGGCTTGAAACGGCCGGACCAATGACTCCTCCACCCTCTCCATCTCCATCTCCCCTCCTTTCTCAGAGGCAGTGAGCTGTAATGAGAGGCTGGACTGAGGGCGGTGAGGACCAGAGCGCGGCTGGCTTCCTGTCGTCTCTCTCCCCCCGTTTGCCTGTCTGTGTCCTGCACATCCTTTTTGTCTCCCGTCTCTCGCTCTCTGTCCCTCTCATTTCACCGAACTCTGTCTGTTGGATCACTCGCTGTCGGTCTCCAGCTCGGCGTCGGACCACTCCAGGGGGGGGATGAAGCCGGTCCTCTGGGCGTGCTCGATGACGGCCGTGTAGCAGAAGTAGTACTGGTCCCACGTCTGGATGCTGTAGGCGCGCTGGGTCCGCATGCGTCTCACCGTCTGCTCCACGTCCACCGTCCCGATGTCCTCCAGACGGGCCAGGCAGATGTCCAATGTGCAAAACGTACCTGAGGGACACGGCAACACAGATGGACAGATGGACACACAGAACAGGGGAGAGGAGGGGTTAGACAAGGAAAAGATTCATCCCTTCAAGTGGAAATACACATTTTTTTTTGTGTGCTTCTGAATTCAAAGCTTAGAACGGCTTTAAGACTGACAGGGCTTACCCGTGCGGCCAATGAGAACGGCTTTAAGACTGACAGGGCTTACCTGTGCGGCCAATGAGAATGGCTTTAAGCCTGACAGGGCTTACCTGTGCGGCCAATGAGAATGGCTTTAAGACTGACAGGGCTTACCTGTGCGGCCAATGAGAATGGCTTTAAGACTGACAGGGCTTACCTGTGCGGCCAATGAGAATGGCTTTAAGACTGACAGGGCTTACCTGTGCGGCCAATGAGAACGGCTTTAAGACTGACAGGGCTTACCTGTGCGGCCAATGCCTGCGCTGCAGTGCACCACAACTGGGGGACCTCCAGGGGGTCCTGTCCAATGAGGTCCTAGTGCTTGTAGCCCCGCCTCCTGCCTTTCTTTGACCTGAGACCTGAAGTCCAACATGGCTGAGGCAGACTTGGGAACACCAAAATCAGGCCAACTCAAATAAAGGTAGTGGGAGACATCCCTCGTCTCTCCAGTCTGAGGGACACAGGACACAAGACACAGGACCAGAGGTGCTCATCAGACCACTAGCATGGAAATCATGTGCAAACAACAGGAGACTAGTCTCATGGTGCCATCAATGGACGTGTGTGTGTGTGTGTGTGTGATCATTCTGTCTCATGGTGTTATCAATGGACGTGTGTGTGTGTGTGTGTGTGTGTGTGTGTGTGTGTGTGTGTGTGTGTGTGTGTGTGTGTGTGTGTGTGTTTGTGTGTGATCATTCCCTCACATAGTGCTACCACTGGACGTATGTGTGTGTGATCATTCTGTCTAATAGTGTTATCAATGGGCATGTGTGGGATCATTCTGTCTCATGGTGCTATCACTGGACGTGTGTATGTGTGTGTGTGTGTGTGTGTGTGTGTGTGTGTGTGTGTGTGTGTGTGTGTGTGTCATCATTCTGTCTCATAGTGCTATCACTGGACGTGTGTGTATGTGTGTGTCATCATTCTGTCTCATAGTGCTATCAATGGGCATGTGTGTGTGTGTGTGTGATCATTTCCTCTCATAGTGCTACCACTGGACGTGTGTGTGTGTGTGTGTGTGTGTGTGTGTGATCATTCCCTCTCATAGTGCTAGCACTGGACGTGTGTGTGATTATTCTGTCTAATAGTGCTACCACTGAACGTGTGTGTGTGTGTGTGTGTGATTATTCCCTCTAATAGTGCTACCATTGGACATGTGTGTGATCATTGTACACTCACTTGGTTGTTGTAAAGCTCCAGGTGAGTCAGCTTGAAGTCCTGGAAAGTCTCAATGTGCACAGTCCTCACCAGGAAACACCCATAGTCCTCAGTCAGGCCAACCTCCAGCGGCCAGTACTGTCCACACTTCACACGCCCACGCTCTACAACTCTATATATATACACACACACACACACACACACACACACACACACACACACACACACACAGCTTGACCAACAGATCTCCTATTTGATACTAGGACAATTATATTTTCTTCTATCATCTTGCTAATCATGATCCCAGGTCAGTGACATCATATGCTGAGTGTGTCATGTACTATACCTGGTGGTCATGACGATGATTATGACCATTTGTTCCCACACCATTCTCCAGAAATCGCCAAATGTTTTTGGCAGCGGTCCTTAAAACAAACAAACACAAGTACACAGATTATAAAACACAAGTCTTATTTCTCATTTCTGACCATGTAAATGTTCCTGAAAGCTTGGACAGATTTCACAACATGAAGATGACTATGCAATGACTATGTGCAACTTACAGCAAAGCATGATTCAGCCATGTGAACAGGCAGTCTGTGTGAAAGTCACCCTCATGCTGCTTTCCCATAAAAACCCCAAACATCTGCTACATGTAGACACTTTCAATGTGTGCGCATTAAAGCGTAGATCTGTGTGCTCTACAAATGCTTTTGTACACCTGTGTGTTCCTCAAATATCCTGTTCTTCCCCTTCTGATGCCATTCTCATCCATGTCCTTTCCTTTTCTTGGTAAAAGGGCTCCATAAAAAGAACTGCACTAAAATGAACCCTGATCAGTACTGTGGGTCAGATTTGAGCTCGTTTCAAAGACTATTCCACACAGCAACTGCAGATCAGAAAAAGGACCAGATTTGGCGGGTAGGGTCAGGTTAGGGGGGGGGGGGGGGGGGGGGGGGTAGGCATTACCCTGAGTGGCGATGTAGGCATGGCTCCTCTTGTACCCGTCCATGAAGCTGGCATTAATGTAGTCTGAGGTCTGAGCAGAGACAGACAGACAGACAGACACATCAGAACGCTGGTGTAGCCATGTACACACAAGGGGAGTTGGCATGCCCACTTCAATAATCAACTTTGATAGGATCATTAGTAGCAATATTGATGATTAGATTTTGAATAGCATTTAATGGTAGCAGTTCAGTAAAAGGCCTAAGCACCTTTGGTCCACTATCACTTTCACACATCCCTGCAGGCCATAACAAACATTAGCCATTTGGAGAAAAAAAAAAAAAGAGAGAAAAGACTTGATGTCAAGTTCAAGCCACCAGATGCCATCATGCTCGTGCAGTGGCGGACACCCACCTCGTCCTCCTCTTCATCGAGCGTGGTCAGTCTGACACGGGACTCATCCAGGCAGAGGACGTCGCTGTAACGGTTCTTGATCTGATTGGAAGGCTTCCTGTTGGGGCAAGAGGACATGACAAGCATTGAAACCCCCACATTCACACAATGTGCCACACGTCCCAGAGAACCCCCACATTCACACAATGTGCCACACGTCCCAGAGAACCCCCACATTCACACAATGTGCCACACGTCCCAGAGAACCCCCACATTCACACAATGTGCCACACGTCCCAGAGAACCCCCACATTCACACAATGTGCCACACGTCCCAGAGAAGGCCACACACACACACAATGTGCCACACGTCCCAGAGAAGGCCACACACACACACACGCTACGGACATCCAGTCCCCAGAGGGCGCTCTCACTTTGAGTAGTTGAAGGTTCCTGTGGGCGGTTCCTTGCGGATCTGCTCGTACTCCTGGTAGATGCCCCTCTTGCGGCTCCTCTTCACGTGTGCCACCAGCTCGTGCACCGTCATGCCCCCTGGCTCAGGCAGGTGCACCGACACCTCCATCAGCTCCACCGGCAACGAAGGGGGGCTGTGGGAGGGTGGAGGAGGGCGGGATTTCTGTGGCAGAGGGGGAACCCCGTCTTCCTCTTCCTCTTCCTCTCTCTCCTCCTCTTCTTCTTCTTCTCCTCCTCCTCCTCCTCCTCCTCCGTCTCCGTGTCCATGTTCTTCCTGAATGAGTCCGTCCGATGACCACTCGGTCTCCGTGACGACTATGTTTTGTGTGTGCGTGTGGTGTATGGGTGTGTCAGGGGGTGTCTCGGACTGCGGAGGTGGATGGTGAACACGCCCCTGGATAGCAGAGCCATTCCAGTGCTGTGTGTGATTGGCTGGGCTTCGATGATTAGGCAAGTTGGCATTGGTCCCGTCTAGAGGGGCAGTATCCTGCTCTGGCCAATAGGAACGCAGCAGGTTACCCACACAGTCCGGGTTATCATTGGCATCACTATGGTTACCGGCAGAGCCGGTATTGAAACAGGACTGGACCCAGGCCATGTGACTGTAATTTAAGGTCCCACCCAGGTGCTCCGGAAGAGATGACACTGGGATGTGATTGGCCAGTTCATGGGCCTTAACGGTACACACCTACAATGGACCACAGAGCAAAAGGACGGAGCCATCAACTTCAACACGTAGAATGTTATCACAACACTAGAATAGTATTTGTATCAAGATGGGGATGGAACTTCAACTGGAGTGCTAATATAGCGTTAATGTAAAGGAAACAAAATCACGGTGTGGCTTACTCTCTCTCTCAGCTTCTCCCGCACAAAAAGACGCAGCACAGCAAACGGCGCTCTGAACCACAGTGGAGATGACACGATAAACACACACTTCAGCCGGGCAGGAAACGCACCCTACAACCCAGGACACAAACACACATCAGTTTGAACATTTCATTCAACTACTAATGCAGACTACTACTTTTAAGAACAGTCGCTGATTAACTGACTTATGGATTGATGATGAACACTGATTCAAGAATCCATACTAAACACTATGGCTACCGAGTATGCAAGTCACCCACCTGAAATTCCCTCAAAAGATCACTGATTAAGGCACTGACTGTACAAGATGACATTTTGCTTCACAGACACACTAAACCTGACATCTCTGCTAACTTCTAACCTGCCTGACGGTGGAATCAACCCATGGGTGACTGCTGGGCTAGACTGCATAGCTGCTGGGAAGCCCAGAGAAATTAAAATATAAAGGAACTCCAGAACACAATGAACCGGGCAAATGGTTTCACAAAGCGTTGACCCTTCCACAAGTGTCACCTTACCCCCCACCCCCGCCAACTGCTTACCCCCCACCCCCGCCAACTGCTTGCCCCCCGCCCCCCACCCCCGCCAACTGCTTGCCCCCCGCCCCCCACCCCCCGACTGCTTGTTCCCAGCCCACTACAGCAACAGTGTTAAAGAGTACGGAGACTTTTAGCACATATTCAGTACAGGTCAAGATCCCAGTGTGCTTCTTGCTGTACATCATTCCTGCAAATCACATGTCAATCTCAGCCAATGTCACACAACAGTAAGAGAGCTTCCATCTCCCTAAAGCCAGGGTTTCTGCTATATCCCAAGACAATCTAAACCTCAATAGCAACAATATGCAGTATTTCACCATTTTTGATAATAGGTCATAACGTAATCAGTTTTGATATAGTTTTCAATTTTTCCAATTCAATTGTGAATTTTATTCATTCATATAATCTTCAAGTTCATTTTGATGGTCGATGGTCCTAGGTGCCCAGGCTATGACCCATGTAGTTCTGTGGTCCAATAAGAAACCCACTGCATGGAAGAAAACGATTCAGTGCATGATATCACCAACTATATTACCAACACACAGGCATGCTAGCAAACATTTCTCAGTGCCAACTGTGCTGCTGTTTGTAATTGCAAGGCTTTGGCGTGTCCTTCAGGTAGTTACACAACTAGATTTGCACCAACATTCCTTACTGCTACTTTACAGGCACAGTCTGCGATTCTGCCAAAAGGTTATAAATATTTGACTTTAACAGACAAACAAATGACACCACTCCCTTTTGGGCTCCCGTTCAAGCCACGTGTTGATTGACTGGAATAGTGTATGGCTCAGTACAAGCCACTTTGTTTCCAATTTACAGAACCAAAACCGTGGAGGAACACTGACATTGTTTTGGGCGCACACAAAGAATACACTGCTGGAGGATCGGGAGGAACAATTCTCTGAATTTGACAAAAAGTGTATTGGATTAGAATCGCAGACCGCACTATCAATTTGTTCAAGCCTGTGACCAACAATCAGCCAACAACTGCAATAGAAGGCGCACCACCCTTTATCGGACTGAACTCGTACCACAAGCAAACCTCAGAGACCGTACCAGATTGTCCTGGAGAGCCCTTTTTACCAGATGAGTTGTTCCACACAAAAAACACAGTGCATCATAAAGAAGTAAGACTGCTTACCTTAAGTAGATTGAGGATCTTTTCACACAACCCGTAGTCAAAGTTAGCGTACGTCGAGTTGGTCATATCATAGATGAATATTAGGCCATCCCGTTGGGTCTGAAGACTACAGGAGGAGATGGAGGAGAGTGAGAAAACGGAATGTGACCTCACTGAGGAGAAGAAGTCTGTTTTGTGAACACTTATTTGGGTCTGACGGAGTCTATCCATACCTCTCAATGGCCTTATCCAGTTGATAGATGATGGCCTGCAGCACAGCCTTATGGGTAGTGAGTTCAGGTCGGTGGAGGCGAGCGGTGAAAAGAGCCAGTGCAGCACCCTTCGAATCCCGGCCAGGCTGAGCAGAAACAGAAGTACACATCAGGTCATCACTTCTTTCACTTCTGCAACAAACCCTCTCACTTCACTACAAAGGTACTGACAGACACGCACACACACACGCACACACACGCACACTCTTAGTCACTCACCAGCACGGTGAACTTCCCGCTCAGTAACTCTGTTCTCAGAGGCTCCTCGTCTGCGTTTATGTTGTAAATTCCTTCCTTTATTCTAGTATTCTGAGAGATAAACAGACAAGCACATACACAAACACATAAAAACACACGATGCTGCAGCACAACACACCATTTTAAACTATGTAACATGTTTTGGAGTTTTGTATGTTTATTACCTTATAAGCTTGGAAGAGATCAATGGCTCGGGACACATCAAACTTGCGTGCCATAAGAAACTTCACTGCGGTGATTTCAGACACCAGCACAACATTCTGTGCCTGTTCCTGACTCCCCAACTTTGCCAGGAACTCCTCTACTACCTTCACAGATGGACACACACACAAGACATACACAAAGGTCAATACTCCATCTGCTTACTATGTAGCAACATTCAGACCACATCCACAAGAAAACAATCAATTGGCCCAGTTCCAATTGGCCCAGCAAAATACTGGGAGGATAATGGTGCCCTGCATAATATACAAATACCAAGAAATAAATGGCAAACAATATCTATTACAATAGACAAAAAAAGCTAGAATTACGACTACAACTCCTACGCCTACGGCATACCCTCCCCATATTACAAATGTGTGACACTGTGGTCGGGTGAAAACATAACGTAGGTATTTCTACTCAGACGTTTCAACTTAAGCTATTGTAAGGAAGTAATACGAACGTTCATTTTTGGTACAAGAATGATTGGTCGGACATTATTACGAGACAGGTAGGGGGAGGGGGGTGTAGTATTTTTCAATATTTTAGGTATTCTAGTTCAATCTCACTTGAGGCTTCATATCAGTAGACTACAGTGGATTAACTACTAACTAAATTATTTGTCTACCTTCTACTTACAACACCAACAGGTAGTCAGGGAACTCTAGGAAACATTCGTCGGCTCGTCCAGGAAGCTCAGCGAAGCGTGGGGATGCCCTGAATGATGTTTCATTAGCCGGTGACTGACAACCACAAAGCTATCAAAGTTACCTTGCTTGCTAGTTACGCTACCTTACGTTAACTGTGCTTTACTGAAGGCGTTTTATCTCTCTAAAATATGTCATCTTCTACCATTACGCCAGCTAAGACCCTTTTGAAAAGACAAAGTCAGGACTAACTTCAGTGGATAAGGTTACCTAGACACGGACCAATCTGGCATGCACACTAACGTATGCAAAGTATAAGGTATGGGGATGTTTGGCTCAATCACTAGCTGACAAGTTTCATACCAAAATAACATTTAAAGAAATTGGTGTTAATCAACACTCACTGCGTTTTGAACATAACGAAACATCTTCAAACAACACAGCCTCATAGAAACTGCCCAATTAAGGCTTAAATACCGTATCTGACAAAATCTCCGACCAACCAACAACGTGCTAATCAACAGTCGGCTAATAAGCTAACTAGCCAAGTTGGCTAAATTCAAGAAGACTGCTGTGCCTCACACGGGACTTGGTTAGCCAGCTAACTCTCAGCTAGATAGCTAACAATGCTAATAGCACGAAAGGGCCGCAGCTACTCGGGGAGACTTTCAGTAGTAAGACAAGACACAAATATATTTAAATATCATAATAACAACAATAATATACATGTCAGTGGTGAGAAGAGTAAATGGCCCGGCATGATAAAATCAAAGCAAGCACAAAACTGTAAGTTGTGCCTTACCACCTCCTCTTGAGTTGTCAGGGCTTCCGCCATCTTGAAGCCTCGGCAACGTCGTAGCTACGGGCTCGCCCACAAACCTCACGCACGCGCAAGTCGCGCGCTCCCGGGAAGGGAATGTATGTAGTTCTGGTTAATTGCTGTTTTCGGAACATGCGAATAAATGAATCTCTGAGAAAAGAAAGGTTACTGCAAAGAATGTGGTTTGATGGGAGATCGTCAAAATACGGTTCTGCTGTGCAGATAACAGGTAGGCTACATGTGGCTGTAGGTGTCAACTGAAGGTGTTAAATCTATCTAAAAACATCAAAGTGACAGACACTGATAAAACAATAAATATCCACTTCCTTTGTACACGCCTTAAAATCAGGCTTACCCTGGGCTAAATATATATTACATATATATATATATAATACATATATGAACCCTGGCACCAAGACCCCATCACACACAGACATAGCTATCACAAGCAAAAGTTTATTTGGTGCTCATACCAGAAAATGTAATGATCACACAATGATTCACACCAGTTACCTTTTGTCTTGCATATTCTCTGTTTTAGTTTCGAGATGTGTTTCAAGATACTATCAATTTGCATTCATTTTACGGCGTCATGACAGGCCTTCTAACTCGCACACGAGTGGGAGAGGGGCAGAGGGCCCCTGCTTCATGTCCACTTCCTGTCATTTCTTCACCATTTGCATTTCTTGGCAGGCAATAAACCTCATAACTATCTATCACTCCCGTGGTGCTGGGAAGTTACTGAAATGGAGGGTGTTACAGATGGTTAAGAGATGAGCAAATGTGTTTGGTAATAAGAAGTGTTTGGGGCTGAGAGCCCGTTTCTTGTGTATAATGTCTGCCGTGACTCACTGGGGAAAGAGGGTCATTGCTCTCTACTGCTGTGGCTGGCTCTGAGTCAGATGAAGTGATGGTGGGAAAGGATCTGGAAGTGATCCTATTCCAGGATACCACACACACACTAACGCACGTTGGATGCAAATGCCTGGATATGCTGAGGCGGAGTAGCCAAGAAAAGGGAACTGGACATCTGTGTGCTTGCAGAGCAGGACCTGTGGTTTATTGTGGACAATTCTGCCGGTCAGTTGCCATCCTATACCACCACTCATGCAAATTAGAAACAGTAGCAAAATGTCTGGTACCGCCTCATTCAAGAAACGAGCGGTGCGCATACTCTCTGAATGTTTTCAGCACCTATAACACAGCAGAAGACTGGAGTGTGAATAGGAAGAGCAGGACGTGTGTGTGTGTGTGTGTGAATGATCGGTCTTGACCAGTGATCGGTGAAGGTAACAACGTTCAATTGTTCACATCTCCCATATTTTGACAAATGTTGACCGAGTACAAGATTTTGGTAGACTTTTGAACCAAGCAACTAAAAAAGCAACGGTCACGCTCCGACAAGGTTTTAGGTACACAGACACACTTTTTTGTTTCAGATTCTGTAGTGACTGACAGGAGGTTGTTGGATGTTGCGGAGTGTATGTTTGGGTGTACCCTTGAGTTCCTCCTGCTCAGTTAGTAGAGTACTTAACGTTGGAGCCTGATGCCCAGGTAACACAGGCACAAATCTACACCATATATATCCATCTCTTTGAATACATGTGTATTTCAGTAAACAGTGAACTGGATGCACCCTGCATTTAGGGTCCCCATTATCTTTGGGCACAGATATATGTGCATGTTCAGTGGCACACACACATGTGCGTGTATGCACACGCGTTCACACATATCATTACCTCTCCACTGCATACGCACACTATTTTCCTGCAGAACCGTTATGTTTATATGGTGCTGTTTTTAGAGACAACTTTATTTTGCGTAAGACTTCGACCCCGACACACACTATTTACTCCTGCGCTTTACGTCTGCTTTATTCTTTTAATCTGCTGACATCATCAGAGACAGAGATGCTTGACATCGTGACCAGCACATTCCTGCTGGAGACACATGGACACGCCTCTGTGAGGGGCAGCTGGCGTTTAAAGGGCTGAAAAAGAAAAAAGTCATGGGCACCACCTCTGATCTCACACTTCCCTCTGGTTCCACCAGATGGCGCTCTCACTGCAACCTAACCAAGTTAGTGCGAGGAAGGACACTCACCGCGCCCCAGCCGAGGGCCCTTAAACACAATGCCACATCATCATCACCGCCACATAATAAGACCAGGGAGGGGGCATTCTGTCATCCCCACGGGACAGTCTGCTGTACTATACAGCGGATCCTCATGGGATATATGCAGTCTGTGGATCTCCGGTGGTGTGGTGAAGCTCTTGGAGGTGCCGTTCAGTGTGGGTCTTCCTTCCTTCCTTCCTTCCTTCCTTCCTTCCTTCCTTCCTGTAGCAAATCACTGCACGCCCCCACCCCCCACCTCCCACCAGCACCCCTGCCTGGAGGCACTGGTGTGTTAACAGCGTGTTCACTTTGATCTTCTGATTATCACAAACAAGTGAATCAGCAGCCACTCTTCTGAGCAGTTAAAGCACAAAGGTAAGGCATCAGTCCAGGCTCTCCGCGCCAAATGATAATAAACCGTACAAAAAAAGGAGGAACTATATACAGTTAGTGGTCGGTGATGGGAGGTTGAGCGCATCTCTGCTAGTGGTCCTCAGGCTGCGGGCTAGGGGGGGGGTCAGAGGTCAGGGGGCGGGGCTAAAGTGATAGCGCACGGGAGGGCCAGGCAGATCCTCGTCACCATCGGTCTCGGGAGCGAAGGACATGGTCAGGTCCACGTAGCGCCGCTCAGCTGCAGGCTTCACCAGTTTTAGCATCCTGCGTAGACACAGAGACGAGGAAGAGGAAGAGGAAGAGAGGGAGGGGGCGTCACAGAAATTCAACAGTTCTGTATATTCTCATATTTGTTTCAGCTTGTTTTTGCATAGTCCTCTATAAGTTGTCTAGGTGTAGTTGTTTGGTTTGCGTTTCTGTTTGTGCATATTGTATGTTTGTGTGCTGGTTGGTATAGCTTGTGAATACAGTATACATTTTTTGTGATTGTGTGTGTGTGTGTGTAAGAGAGAGAGAGAGAGAGCGAGAGAGATAGTGTGTATAGTTTTGTGTAGGGTGTATAGTTATATACATTAATATGTATGCGTGTGTTGTTCTTGTGAGTATGGCATTATACAGTTGAAGTCTGACATTTAATCTTAGCACACATTCCCTGTCTTAGGTAAATTAGAATCACTACTTTCTTTTAATGTTAGAGTAATAGAATGATTGATTGTCACATTTATCACATTTCCGTTGGGTCAGACGTTTACATACACTTAGTTAGTATTTGGTAGCATTTCCTTTCATTTTTAAAATTTGGGTCAAATGTTTCAGGCAGTCTTCCACAAGCTTCTCACAATAAGTTGCTGGAATTTTAGCTCATTCCTCCGGACAGAACCTTTGTAGGCCTCCTTGTTCGCAGTTTTCAGTTCGACGGCCAGCAAATGTTACTTTGGATTGAGGTCAGGCCTTTGTGACGTTGCCACCTCTTTGGAAAAATGCTTTTGTGACCCATTTGTGACCAAGCTTTAATTTCCTGGCTGATGTTTTAAAATGTTGCTTCTTTATACCCAAATAATTGTCCTTCCTCATGATGCTATCTATAAGTGCATCTATAAATGCCATCTTCTTCGGCTTGCAAGCTTCCCCCTTTTCCCTCCAAACATAACAATGGTCATTATAGCCTTTTCCTCCACACATAACAATGGTCATTATAGCCCAAGTGTCACATTTCTGTTTCATCAGACCCGAGGACATGTCTCCAAAAGTATGATCTGTGATGTAGCTTTTTTTATGGTGGTTTTGGAGCGGTGGCTTCTTTCTTGTTGATCGGCCTTTCAGGTCATGTTGATACAGGACTCGTTTTACTGTGGCTATAAATACTTTTGGACCCGTTTCCTCCAGCATTTTCACAAGGTCCTTTTGCTTTCGTTCTGGGATTGATTTGCAGTTTTTTGTGCCAAAGTATGTCCATCTCTAGGAGACAGATTTTTTTTTTATTTCTGTGAAACCTGGACATCATTAGTAAGCCCAAATTCAAATGAGTCATCTTTGTTTGTATCTATTTTTAAACAACATTCATTTGTTTAGCCACGTCAGTGTAGGAGCCTAGTCTATTATTTGACAGACTCCATGTTGGAGCCATCCTTGAGGAATCCATGCACAACTCACAATTGCTGCACGTTTATTTTATCATGATTCATTATTATCAAAGAACTTCCAAACTATTGATTTCTGCTGTCACCATCATTCTTCTTGTTTACCAAGGGCTCGAACTGAAAGCTGAGTGCATAAGAGAACTAGTGTAAAACCTGAGATCCTTGGGAGGGGATATTACGTGGTGTAGGTCATCATTTCACGGAGACAGACGAGTTCAAAACTGAAGTGCTTTACTACTCCAGTGCCCTCGAAAACCTGCCTCATCACCAACCCCAAACAAAGCAGTATGGGAAATGTAGTCAATACTAACTATCAACAATATTTAGGATCTGACCCATTTTCAGTTCTTACACTAGCGTCACATGATTAACGAGTACTCGATGTTAATGTAGAAACGAGAATTGATGTAGCTGCTTGATGTAATGCAAAATTCACTCTGAGAATGATTACATCTAGAAAAGGGACTTTCACAATGTTAGTGCTCACACCACAGCTTCTCAACCTGGATTGTTTGTCTTTACAGCAACCCCCATGCATTGGGTGCTATTAGGCACCCCAGATCCTGGTCACAATTAACTGCATTCCTTTAGCATCTGGTTGATTGTTTCAGCCTTACCCCCCATTATCACAGAGAGAACCTCAGGAGGTTCCAGGTATGTGCAAATATATATGAATGTAACATATTCATGTGTGATCCTTTTGATCAAGAGCATCAAGGCTTCTTGATCATGGTTTCATTGCAATCTGTAATGATTGATGATCAAGTACCCGCCATAGCTGTATAATTAGACTAGCCCATTGTAACCTCTGCCTGGGCATACCCAGATGGCCAGGGTTGAGGAGGGGAGAATGTTATCTTAGGGCATTTAGGACAGATGGTGGCCTTAAGCAACTGGCTGGTGGCAAATGCATAGCAATTGGGCTTGAGGTACAAAACCAAACACTTTAAAATGTTTGGGCTCTTCGCTCTTCCCTGTCTTGCCTCTCCTGCTGCTTTTCCTCTCGTGTCTGAGTGTGGGGATCCTCCTTCCTCCTGCTATCTTCTTCTACTCTTTCTGTTTGTCTCTCCTTCACCATTTCTCTCACTCATTCATTTCAGATTTGGTTCTTCATCTCAGGTTATGTTATTTTATTTTTTCTATCTCATGCACTCAGGTTTCTGTGGTCATTTAAGTGAATGTGGTCTAATTGGCATCCAACCTGTGTATTCCCTTGCTGTGACTTACAGTTGTACTTATTCATTTGGGTTGTATATTACATTCAGTCTGACTGACACTTGTAACATTTAAGCTTACCGTTTATTGTATTAATAACACTTTGGCTGTCCTTACATTGATTTCTCAAATACGTGAGTACTCTGTGTAATCCCCTAGTCCTACCTGACTTGCCAAATGTATGGTTTGTGGAGTAGTTTAAAACAAATCTGTTTTAATGACTTGCGTGTAGGTGTGAGTGTGTAAACATCTGACTTCAACCATATATACATCTATGTGTTGACATCTGTGTGTGTGTGTGAGAGAGAGTGAGTATGAGTGTTTGTGTGAGAGTGAGTATGAGTGTGTGTGTGTGTGTGTGAGTGTGTGTGTGTGTGTGTGTGTGTGTGTGTGAGAGAGTGAGTATGAGTGCAAGTGTGTGTGTGTGTGTGTGTGAGTATGAGTGTGTGTGTGTGTGTGAGTATGTGTGTGTGTGTGTGTGTGAGTATGTGTGTGTGTGTGTGTGTGTGTGAGTGTGAGAGTGAGAGTGTGTGTGTGTGTGTGTGTGTGTGTGTGTGTGTGTGTGTGTGTGTGTGTGTGTGTGAGAGAGAGAGAGTGAGTATGAGTGCAAGTGATTCTTACGTGAATTTCAGTCTCTTGTTATGGCCAGGCATCACTGGAACATACAGCATCTTTACTCCATGCACAACCATTGTAGGCTCCACTCCATACTTCTCCTGGTCAAAACAGAACATGCAGAAAGCATCACCAAAGCTGTCACAGCTGGGATAGATTTAATTCAATTAAGGTTAAATTCAAAAACAACTGATAGAGATGGGATAGAACCCTCTGCAACTATTGGGAAATGATTGGGAAAGACCCACTATTCGTAATGCAGGTCCGTTGGAAAAACAAACCAAAACAGGCAGATCCTCATTAAAATTCATGAGTAGTAATATGATTGTTACGAGAGGCCTTGATGCTGCGGCTAACACTGTGATTGGCTCACCCGGACTGCACTGATGAAGTCATTAAGGGTGAAGTCCTCATGACCATGAATGTTCCAGCGATCCCAGATGGAAAATGAGATATGCTCTCTGAAGAAACAAAATGTGTGAGAGACAGTCAGAGAACATGTGCACATTGTGTGCCACAGAGATGAGTCTGAGTCTGAAGTTGTGGACAGATGGACAGATGGACAGATGGACAGATGCTAGAGGTGGCCAACCCCACAGTCCACCAGTATCAGTCTGCACCCGACTGAGCTGATTCATGGAGTCATCAAACTGGTCAAGTTAGCATTAACTACAGGCCTCATGAACTCATCTAGCTCTCAGCCTATTACCTACAAAAGAAGATGTCCACAAGGTTTTACAATTTTCAGAACTCGTGTGGGGAAAAAAAAGAGTCCTGTGACCAAAATACAGTAACTAAAAGTAAATGACACTGATCAGTTCTCTGTACAGTAACTAACAGTAAATGACATTGATCAGTTCTCTGTACAGTAACTAACAGTAAATGACATTGATCAGTTCTCTGTACAGTAACTAACAGTAAATGACACTGATCAGTTCTCTGTACAGTAACTAACAGTAAATGACACTGATCAGTTATCTGTACAGTAACTAACAGTAAATGACATTGATCAGTTCTCTGTACAGAAACTAACAGTAAATGACACTGATAAAAGTAAATGACACTGATCAGTTCTCTGTACAGTAACTAACAGTAAATGACATTGATCAGTTCTCTGTACAGTAACTAACAGTAAATGACACTGATCAGTTCTCTGTACAGTAACTAACAGTAAATGACTGATCAGTTCTCTATACAGTACGAGTCTGATAGAGTGTGTGTGTGTCTGAACGGGTGTGCAGCTACCTGATGTATGTTTTCTTGACGGGTGCCATCTCTGTCATCACCATGACTGGAATGGCCAGGTTAAAGAAACAGTTTTTGAACGCGTCAAACTCATAACCTCCTGCAACCTTTATAAGTTCCAGAGCCACCTGTACATGCACATGGTAAAATACACAGAAATATTAGGTGAAATTCACAAACTTCATTTGAAAGGTTTAGAAGATTGTGAGCACAAAGCCAGCTCACCAGGCCCGCTACGGCTGCGGTCGTTGTAGCAATGGCTGGGATGATTTTGCCGGCGATGCGTTTGGTGGTGAAGCGGTCGGCGGGTTTGATGGCGTACATCTGAGCCCTGAGCGCTGAGGCGGCGGTCACAAAGTCCACGTGCCCGTTAGAGTCATCGTCTTTCTCAAAGATCAGTGGCCTCATTCGTAAATACTCTACAACAGAAACAGAACCTTTAAGAGTTTGCCATTGAGTGGTCCAAAATAGAAGTACAAATTAGGGGCCCAAGGTTTATTTTCTGCAAATTTATACACAATTTATGCATTAAAGAGGAAAATATACAGCGTCACAAAAAACGTGCTTAATTGATGATTTTACGTTGAATCCGCAAATTGAATGATGGTATTTTGAGTGCATTACCTGGAGTTAAAGTATGGGCGTTTATGACCTCCTCTAGTTGTGTTATGGCCTCTCTCTCCTCTTCACTACTGACAGTCAATTTCAGTTGTTCAGGCTTCTTAGCACTCTCATCTGTTTCTATGCTCTGCATAAGCACAGACAGACAAAACCATACAGAGAGAGAGAGAGAGAGAAAGACAGAGAGAAAGACAGAGAGAAAGACAGAGAGAGAGAGAGAAACACAGTTACAAAGAGAAATCCCTTAAAGGTGATTAAAATGATCATGAAAATGGATGTGTTTGTGGCCTGCTGAGTGGTGAAGTGACGAAGTGCTGAGTGGTGGTACCTTATCTGCTGGTTTATACTCCGGAACCTGCACTTCAGCCAGAACTGCAGATACTGCATCTGGTGAAACATCCTGCATAACACACACACAATGATTTACTCCATCGAAAATGAGATGCTGCATTATGTGTAGTTCTGTTATGTGCTGGTACATCTAGTTTACCTTTTGTGAATAGTGGATGTTGTAGATTCCAGCATAAAGTCTAGCCGTGCTCACTATAAAACTAACATGCCTGCAGGAAGAGAGATCCATTTGATTGAAGAGAGAGGACATTCAAAGTGATATAAAGTGACATAAAATGCATTATCAAAATATAACACCAGGATATAATGACTAAGACTGTGTAAAGGGTGATATGCTGTGGGAGGTGGTTAAGAACTTGGAAAGGTTAAACTCACAGTGGATCACTGGCATCAAACTCTATAGGACAGGGAGGACGTTTGGGAGACTGCCAGAACAGAGCTGCAAAAGAGACGCAGACACATTACTTTACATTAACCATTCCTCTTAAAGTGACAGGCTCACATTACTTTACATTAACCATTCCTCTTAAAGTGACAGGCTCACATTACTTTACATTACACATTCCTCTTAAAGTGACAGGCTCACATTTCTTTACATTACACATTCCTCTTAAAGTGACAGGCTCACATTACTTTACATTACACATTCCTCTTAGGCTCACACAAATACCTCACTTTGATACTCCAGTATATTATGCAAGTATGTGGAAGTGAACTTACATCCATCTTTCAATCGTGTGTCTAAGGGAAAGGAGTGAAGAAGCTGCAAAGCCTATAGAAACACAAACACAGAAATCAACACCATGCTGATGCCTGATTATATTCCAACATTCATCAACACAACACGTGTTACTTCCCAATTTCCCAAAAGGACCTAGAATTTGACACTGTGAATGGACTTTTCCCAAAGAGGGTCCAATTTAATCAAAATATCATACTTAGTTGGTGTTAACAATTTACCTACGGCAATGGTTATCATATCCTTGAAGGGTAGTTAGGGTAAGGATAAGTGGGTTTCCATGGCTACAGTACCTTTCTCTTGAAGTACTTGTCGAATTTATGGCGTGCTAGCGACACACAATGGTCCCAGCGTATCGGCCGTCGGCTCAAGAGCTTCACCACCTGAAATGCGCCCTCCAGACTCTCCCCTGACTTCATCCGCTACTCACACAAATTCAAACACACACACACACACACACACACACACAAAATGAATACACAAACACACACTCAATGCTATGCAACTGATAAATAAAAAAGGAATCATAAAAACATATTGTGCCATTGTCTGTCACCTGGAGCACATCCTCTGCTGAAGAGTAGTTCTGCCAGAACATGGTGAACATGGAGGGCTTGTGGGTGAAGGAGCTCTCAAACTGCAGAGCACAGACACAAGACCAGGAAGCAGGAGTCACCGAAGCCATCCAAAGAGTTGATGGGGGGGAAAAAAAGACAATAAAAACATACGGTACATGCGTAAAGTGTGCATATTACCGACTCTGGAGAGAGGATTGTGTGTAAGGGTGAGTGCGTGAGTGAGTGTCACACTGACCTTGTCTCTGGCCCATTGAATAGTGTGTTCTATGACAGCAGGAAAAGACTTTAATGTGCAAAATGGAATCTCCTCTTCAGGTGGGTCCCTCTGAGTAAAAACAGAATGAAGCCATATTAGTTGGAGTACATAAATGAACACGGACATTACATACAACAGAACACTCACAAACGCAGCCATACACACAGACAACAAACTTGTGATGTGTGTTTGCCATGACTCACATGGCTGTTGTAGGATTCAGTCAGGTTTGGAACAACGATCTCTGTGTGCCCTTTCGTTCCCATGGTACCAGGAGTCCAGCATAGCTTTCTGATTGGACACGCAGCGACTGCAACATCACAAGAGAAGAGGTATCGGCCGAGTGAATAACGTTCACTCATACATGAGACGTGCTTCATGTGATTTGATCCACTTCCATGCTTTACCTGTCCACGTATCGACGGGCCTCCACATTATCCAGAGCGGTGATGACCGTGTGCAGGTTGGAGAAGAAGGTGTCGCTGTAGATATCTTCTGTGGCCGGGTACACCTTGTTCAGGTGAGCATCCACACTCAGGCCGGGGTTGATGTCAAGGGTTGCCATGGCAGCCGTGGTGCTCTTGGGTTTCTGGATGTGGTGCGGCCGGAAGAGGAACTGTCTGTTGAGGTTGGACTTTTCTATCAGGTCAGGATCTGTTATACACACCTGTTAGGATCACACACACACACACACACACACACACACACACACACACACGATGCACAATGCAATGTTTTATTTAAAGGTAATTCCAAAGGTAATTGTTCAACTCCGAATGAGGAACACAAAACCTCTACGAAGGAAGTATTTCGATGACACCATTGATCGTTGACATATTTCTAACACATCATGAGTTTTGGTTCCTACCTCCCCTGAACATTCGGCTAGGCCGACCCCAAGCAGCGCCAAGTTCTTCAACATCTCACAGCCAATGGCCCCGCAGCCCACCTGCAGAACACACACACACACAGAAGCAGACCGAAGCCTCAGCTCAATGCAGCTCAATGCAGCGCGTGAAGCACGAGGGGGCAGCTCAGGGACTGAATCAGAACGCGTCTCACCATGAAGAGCCTGAGCTTGTGCAGCTCCTGACAGAGAGATTCTCCCACACACGTCCTCAGAGCGTCATACCGGTCGCCCCTGCACACAGCACACGGCACACGGCACACGGCACACCATGGGGTTACGCTCGGCCCACCAGGACATATTTACATTCTCTTCACACTATCAGGTGTAGGCTGGACTGAACAAACGCCAGAACTTTACCTGGGCATAAACTCCTCGACCGGTAGAGACTGCAGTGGCCGCACCACTTCGATGGCATCAAGGTAGAACTATAAACACGAACACACACGAAGACATCAGATGAGAAATTGGCCAGTCATCATCACACATGCCATGCCAGGTGGCAATAATGCCCGGTGTCGAGGCTTACCCATTGCTGGAGTGGGGTGAACTTCCCCGTGAGGGCCTTCAGAACCTCCTGACTGGCAAAGCCCCCCACTGCTGCTGCCAGAGGAGGCAGACATCCCTGAGCACACCGAGACAGACACCGCACCAGGTCCTGGTTCACACACACCTGCCCAGATACACAGATGAGCACTGAGTGAGTGTGTGTGTGTGTGTGTGTGTGTGTGAGAGAGAGACAAAGAGTGCCCAGAACCTACCCTGTTGGTGAGTGTCTCGTTGACCTCCTCTGTGAGCCTGAGTAAAACCTCAGCATCCTGAAAACACCTGTGGAAACCGTTTCAGAGGGCCATGCAATGAAAACACAGCCTAAAAAAGCATGTTCTCTGTTTTTCAAATTAAGATGAGGGTGATAAAACACGTAAAACACGTAAATCAACAAATCATTAAATACATAAACATGCTTATGTGACTCGATTTTCATTAAAAAAAAGTACTGCAATAGTCGCAGTGGCCTTACTTCACACATACTGCAGAATCCCTCCAAATACACATCACACCTTTTAATTCCCCATCCTGTTATTCATATACACCCTCTATTCTGCACTCTCTCTTCTCAGCCCACAGAGCATTTGGGTACTTTCCTCTATTGGCTATGTGTTTGTGTTGTACCTCACTTGGCTATGTGTTTGTGTTGTACCTCACTTGGCTATGTGTTTGTGTTGTACCTCACTTGGCTATGTGTTTGTGTTGTACCTCACTTGGCTATGTGTTTGTGTTGTACCTCACTTGGCTATGTGTTTGTGTTGTACCTCACTTGGCTATGTGTTTGTGTTGTACCTCACTTGGCTATGTGTTTGTGTTGTACCTCACTTGGCTATGTGTTTGTGTTGTACCTCACTTGGCTATGTGCTTGTGTTGTACCTCACTTGGCTATGTGTTTGTGTTGTACCTCACTTGGCTATGTGTTTGTGTTGTACCTCACTTGGCTATGTGTTTGTGTTGTACCTCACTTGGCTATGTGTTTGTGTTGTACCTCACTTGGCTATGTGCTTGTGTTGTACCTCACTTGGCTATGTGTTTGTGTTGTACCTCACTTGGCTATGTGCTTGTGTTGTACCTCACTTGGCTATGTGCTTGTGTTGTACCTCACTTGTAAGTTGCTTTGGATAAAGGCATCTGCCAAATGACTACATGTAAATGAAATGAGTCTTCACATATGTACAAAATGAGAGAGAGAAACAGCTTGTAGGGAGAGCGAGGGAGGGAGGGAGGGAGGGAGGGGAAGAGAGTTACCCAATGTTAGGCAGACGTCTGTGCTGCTCCTGGAAGGCATCAAGAGCCAACATGGCCACATGGGTCTGGAGAGGAGCCTGCGAGAGGAGAGAAGTGGGACACTTTTAGAGTGGCAGCTCAGGCCAGCTAGAGCAGCCTGGAGCTCTGGGTACACTGCACACACACACTCAGCCTGGAGCTCTGGGTACACTGCACACACACACACTCAGCCTGGAGCACTGGGGACACTGCACACACACACACACTCACGTCTGGTTTACTGAAGTCTGCAGTCAACACCAGAGGGTCACACAACTGCCTCTCCATCGTCTCCTACACAACACAGACAGAAGCACTTCAATGCTGGCTGATACTACCCATATTCTGTCTGTATGTGTAGTCACTATGTGTACATGCAAGGAGACCTCGTGGAATGTTGTGCACAAAGAGTTTGTCTATTTCTCTTACAAAGTGGAAGGTCTGAGGTGTTTTGACTAGGCGGCAGATTCCTCCGTGAGTGTAGGGGAGAAGGGTGGATGTATCTCCAATTGAAAAACTGTGTGGGGACAGTGCTGCAAGAACACACACACACACACATTAACGTATACGGTACATACAGTAGTGTCTCTCAAATATACTAGAATCTTAGAAAGAACACGCTGGCTTCAATAAACATGTATACATTTTAGAATTCGCCAATACAACATTTAAGATGGTGGCAGGCATTAAATAAAAAAAATAAAAAAATAAGTTCATCCACATTCACACAATTCTCGAAGGTCAACCAGAAATGGGCGTGACTTCACAACTAATCCTCCTTGATTTGAAGGAGTCAAAGTCACTTACTGCTCAAAGCACACTAATTGCATAAACCATCATTACTTGTGCTTACACTGACCTTGATGGGGAAGAAATGTAGTGAGCTATTACACGTCGATGTGCATGTAATGTTTAAATCTTAGTGATATGTGATATTGGGGACCAACTCTATTGCCATTAAACTTGCCTGAGCTCAAAGTGCTTTTCTCACAGATCAGTATAAGAGTAAAACTACTACAGCTTTCTCTGGGCCAAGTAAGGCCAACACGATTTTAGGACAGCAGGGTGTTAAAGGTAGAGCCTCTCTTAAGTAATCCCATACAATATCTGAAACATTTAGAAAACTTGATGATGTCTTGTAAACTTGTCTTGATATTGGGATACAAAAACAGGCGTGTTTTCCGTTTAAAGAATAATGTTGTATTGAGGTTTTCATAATGAAACTATACAAATCTGCGAATAAATTCAAGGTTGCATCAGTGTGTGAAATGATGCCTAACCCTTTATTTTTGTAGTTTATGATTTGATCATTTGTGAAAAAAGAACACATTGCCAACTGTGCAGCCCAACATAGAGTGAATGTAATGGTGAAACACTTTGACCACGAATACAACATGCTTCCAGTGAGTTTGTATACCTGTGACTTTCTGGTGTGTGTTGTTGAGAGCATGCATGCCGTTGATTTCTCTAAACACAAGAGTCTGCCCCGTCTGCAGCCCATGACTTCGTCCATCCATGCAGGTCACGACCCCTGGGTTAGCCTGTGACAGGATGACGAATCCAAAGTCAATAAGTGTTGCCATATCAAAAGAGATTTAAACAGCCAAACAGTGAATAATTTAACAGCTACAACAACTCAACGTCACTAGTCAGCCTAGCTAGTCATCGCATTTGACCTAAGGTTCATCATAGAACAGCGGGCTGTGGAAACTGTTTGTGCAAGTGCGTTTGCCTTGGCTACCTGAGTTATATTCTGTATGAACAGCTCCTTTGCCTCCTCCCCTGTGGCATCGGAGACCTCAAACTCCTCCCCAAAGTCACAGAAGACACGTGCACACACCCCCAGCACCTCACAGCTAATAAACTGCCGGGGACAATCACAACATTGTCATTAACACAAAGTAACACTAACAACACAGGTATTTAAAAAAATGTCAACATTGGGAAGATATTTGTAATGAGACGGTTGAGTAAAAATGGAAGGAGAGAGATATCCGGACATACTGTGATTGCCGGCTGTTGGGAGTGGCAGAATTCATTCACTCTCTTTTGTAGGTTCAACCGAGCATCTGTCAACACCACACACTACACCAACACACACACACACACACACACACACACACACACACACACACACACACACACACACACACACACAATAGTTAACACAGATAGTAAAACAACACATGTAATGCGTGCTGTGCGTGATGTCTTCCACACACCTGGTAGCCCTTGAGGAAGCTCAGGTCAGTGCTGTCCTCCAGTGGACAGGCAGACACGCCCACCTGCACATACGGGTTCAGCTCAGCGACACGAGGATACACCGCCTCCACTCTGCCATACAGAAATCAGGCAGATGTGAGTGTACATAGCACAGGAGCAATGCATCCCAAAACAACCCCAAATCGTCTCTACTGTACACAGGGAATTGGTGCCATGTGCGCGTGAATTGTGTGAATATGTCTGTGTGTTTTTGACATCCTTGAGTGGATTCTTTTGGTTTGTCTGTGTGTGTATAAGGCTCCAGCTGGTGGCATCTGACTGAAGTGTTTTGTAGTGGTGCCCTTTAGAGGCATGCCGTTTCTGGCTATACCGGTTCTAAACAGTGCTGAGGTCCATTTCACCTCTTACATCCATATTTAAAAAAAAAGAATCAAGCTTTGTATTGAAAGGGGTGTGGCAGTGTGTGTGTACCCATGTGTGTGTATTGCTCCACTTGTTTCTCCTATTGTCTATGCAAGAAATGTATGGTAAATCATACCTGAGTGTGTTTGTGTGTGTGCGTGTGTGTGCATGTGTATGTCTGTATGAAAATGTGTGTGTTGTGTGTTGTGTGTATGTATGAATATGTGTGGAGAGTGTGTGTTTCTCTACCTGCTTCTCTGATTGTGAACATCTTCCTCTCGAACAAAGAAATTGGTGCCCAGATCCCACGTCTCGCACACTTTTGTATCATGAAGTGTTACAGCCTGCATGCGCCAAAGCAAGCACACAAACACACGGCTTATTGAAGCTGTCCTCCAGACAGAAACACACACACACACACACACACACACACACACACACACACACACACACACACACGGCTTATTGAAGCTGTCCTCCAGCTCCTCATCCACCTGAGAACTTTATCAAACACAAACTCACTCAACACAAAAAGCTTGCCTCACCTTAATTCCAGCCAGGACTATGTTCTTTGCTGTGAAATACAAAGCAAGACATTTTTTTGGTAAAGGGTCCTAAATAGCTAGAAACAAAGCTTGATTTCAACAACAGGGTGAATGTACACACACACATACACAAATAACCTCTCTTCCAGATAGAAACACACACACACACACACACACACACACACACACACACACACACACACACACACACACACACACACACACACAGCCCTACATTTCAGGGTAAAAGTAAGAATAACCTACCTATCTCCACTCCTACACCACCGAGTCCACTTAGAAACACTGAAGACTGAGCCATCTGTCGCATGGCTCTGTCTCCAAGAACATACCGCTGTCGACTGCCAGAGAGAGATAGAAAGATGGAGTGGGTTAACACTGGCAAACATTTTGAGTAATAATAGGGAATAGGGAATATTCACCTGTACAGCGAATCATCAATCTCCATTGAGTCTGTGGCCATGTTGAAAGGGGATGGGGGGATATCAGGGTTCTACTGGAGGATCCTGAAACCGAAAATACAACAGCATGTCAGTGATAACAACGGCCAATACGGTAACAGTAACCAAGATTGTTCTCAACCTACACTTAACCTACATAGGCTAGAAATTATCCTGTATCACCAGGTGAATTCATTAGGATTAATTATGCAAGATAAGAAAAGATTAGAGAACTAGCGTTTAGAGCGCGTTTAGATTCGGACTCGGTTATTGCTAAACTAACGTCATTCTCAGTAACTTGGTTAACTATTAATACTATGTTATCTATGATAACAACAGTCAAGGATGTAATGACAACCTGAACCTTGATTGCAGCAGGAACGCCTTTGAATAACTTAACACAGACTACTAGACAACTTCATCCATGTATGTTTATCCGTGTTGTTTATAAATTCGTGGTAATGCAAGCCCATTCTATTCACTGAAATAACTGACAGCTATGAACCACATGTTTAAGTATACTGTACTGTTGGTAATTTATGAATTTTACATTGTTTAGCTTAGCATGCTAAGTTTATCGTTAGCTGAATGTTCACAGTTGACTGCATACTGTGCCTATTTGTGCTATTAGCTAGCTACTTTAAAGCGTAATCTTTTATCAATAGTAAGGTCAGCATATTAACAGTCTAAGGTAAGAATCGTACTCAATCAAACACTCCTGGTGTTAAGCATATGCATTTCTGCACTTGCTTTAGTCCATACTGCTTACTCATAGCTAGCTAACATTAGCTACATCCTCTGGCGGGCCTAACGTTAGCAATCTGTTACAGAGCAAATATGTAAGAAAATATAAACAATAAAATTGTTTACAACTACGCCGTTCATGAATGCAAGAGGTCTTCTGTGGGTGGATAGGATGGCTGTCTAATATGTGGCTGACGTTTTAAAGAAAACAAATAAAAGTCTCTACAGATATTACATGATGATTTCAGTTGGTTAAATACCTGTCAGTGTACGAGAAGCTCCATACGCGGTAGCAGCAACAAATGAATGGCCGTGAATGGCTAAGAAGCTCAACTACTTCCGGGTTTATCGTTTTAGCCCGTGACATCACATATTTGCAAATGACAGCACGGAATGACTGCAAGGAAAGTTCTTTAATAGTGTGCCGTTGTGAATATTAATGGTTTATACATTTCCATATTTGCTGCCTAGCGGCTAACTTGTACCTGTAGATTTCCATTGTTTCTTGAATTAACTCAATGAACACATACGCTACTTGATACTCAACAAAATAGCACAAAATAGCCTGCTTTTCCCTTTCCCTCTCCCTTTCACAAGGCTCAACGTGGTTGTGTTTTGAATTCTGTTCTCTTAAATACATTCTTTCTTGAGACAGTATGCAAAAACTTTGAAAAACACAAATGTATCCCTGGTCCACTGGCCTTTTGCTCATCAGTTTTCAGGCAAATGGCCCACCGTTTTGCCACTTGCTTTAAAAAAAAAAAAAAAAAATTATTATTATTAATTATTATTATTATTACAAATGTGCATGGGTGAAGTCATCTACAATTATGGCACAGAGAGATACGGTTTGTCAGAAAGCTAGGAAGGAAAAGCAAGGTCAAGCCAAGTCAAGATGGCAGGTTAAAGTAGCAAGGCTGATTTGAGAGAGGAGGCAGCTGAAGAGGCAATGGAAACGAGCAGATGATGAACAGCGAGTAGGAATTAGTCCACTGCAGACAGAGGTGAAGAGTAGACTGACTAGCTAAGGAGGGTAGAGCTCCTCAGAAGAAAAATTAAGAAGAAAAAACAAGGGCTGCATTTTACAAGGATCCATGTACGTTTGTGAAGTCTGTATTCACTCAAGAGAAAACGGGAAGTTTGAGAGTGAAAAGAAAGGATTCATCCATATAATGTCAAAGGTCAGGTGGGAAATAATCAAATCTAGACAGAAAGAAGCTACTATGAAAATAGCAATCGAAAATTCAAATGGATATAGGTCCCACAAGGAGAAAGGGTGGAGCAGAAAAGGTCAGAGAGAAAAATAAAAAAAATCTCAAGGCTGATGCTGCAAAATGTTTTAAGTTAACTAATGTACTCAAGGAATGCCAACGATGCTAGTGCCAGGCAAAATGAAGCACACAGGCACCAAATGAAGAGGAGGAAGAAAGGCTCTGGATGAAGGCTGATTCCAGTGAAGTGCAGGGGCAAGACGAGGAGGCTACTGCCAAGGATGAGCAGCAGTGCATATATTGGAGGGAAATAGGGCGTGTTTGTTTGAGAGTTAATCAGTTGACGGTTAACTCTTTGCCAATTAATGACAGGGACAGTAGAATTTCTCTTGTGGGAGAGGTGCTGTGAAGTGGAAACCAGGCACATACAAAGAGTACTGGCAAATGGGGCAAAGCGCAGGATTGGAGATTGCTGGCTGATGTAGGTAGGCAACTCCAGGTTCCACAGTGTATTGTATTGTATTTCACTGATGAGCTTTCTAGAGGTGTAAATATGATTAAGGAAGATGCCCACTTGACAACCCCAGCGAAATGCTCATGAAGATGTCTCTTTGTTGTTGTTGTTTGTTAAATGTTGTTAACTATCAGTATGGCGGTTGTAGTGTACTCTGATGTGTTATAAATCATAGGCTAGATTGTTGGGTATATATACTTGCATATGACAGTGAAAGGTTTTGCTGCTGTGGGAAGTCCTCAACCTATATGTCACAGCCTCTACAACACGCTCCTCTCTTCCTGCTCCGGTCCCTGCAGCCACTCCAGTCCAGGTTCCTGCTCCAGCGCCATAGGCTACCCCAGTGTTTAGTATTTCCCTCCTTGTTTAGCTCTCACCTGTAGCCTAGGTGTTAATTGAGTTCCTATTTAAGCCCTGGACTTTTCCTTTAGTCTTGGTGTGATATTGTTTGTGACTAGCAAGACGCTACGTTCTGTGTTCTCTGAGTCTTGGGTTCTTTGCCTTGTTTGCCCATCCTGGCCTTTTGTTTATCGAAAGTAAAACACGCCTTGAGCGTTTGTATCCAATACCTTTTTTCAAGTCTCCGTTTGTAACACTATAGCACACGGAATTTAACATATTTTCTTGTGTATAACTCAAATAAAAAAATAGTCTATTATAATGCATGAAATAATGCATTATCATAAAAAAAGCAGTTGGATAGTTAACAAGACATCAGAGTGTTAATATGTTTTTATTTATAAAGACATATGTTCATTCTCTTCAATGTGGATTTCTATGTTTAAAAAAATAAACAAATTAGAAAATAGATTATGATAATCATCCCAAACGCCCTTCAAGTCCATCAATACCTATAAAAAGTATCTAAAAAAAAAAAGTATTTCCCACACACTCACAGTTTCACATGTAAAAGTGAAACTGTTCACCAAGACACCAAACATAACAAAATACTAAAACAAATCACCCTTTTTAGAATATAACCAAAGTTATCATTTCACATTGTCAATTTTTAGCCATCACGAACAGTCACTGAATCAAGAAAAATAAAATGATAAGCAGGACAATGGTCAGCACATTAAGTGGACTGAGGTGGTCTACAAAAAAAAGTTTCTTCTTTCAAATGAAAAACTTGGCACACGAGAACATGGAATGGATCTTACATGAAGGGATACTGCCAATATCCTGAACCTGATTAATAATACTAATGTAAACATAAATCTTTCAGTAACATATTATTTTACAAATTCCAAAAAACAGTCAAATTCCCTGGGTTCTTTTTTACTTGTTTGCTCCCTTGTGGTGATGGTTCACTAGACCTTGGAGAAGGCCGTCAAGTTGTGGTGATGGTTCACTAAACCTTGGAGAAGGCCGTCAGCAGTGCGCCTGTTAGCACTAAGCAGAAGGCTATCCCAAGCACCAGGAAGTTCCGTAAACCCTATAGACAGAAAGAGGGCGTGAGGATGAGACCAAGAGACGACTTTAAATAACTTAAAGCCCTCAATGTTATGGTCAAGGTATTTAGTGGACGCTTTTGTCCACAGCGACTTACAGAACATTAGAAAACATAAAAAACACATTCAATTGCAAATTTTTATTTAAAACAATCAATTAATAATCACAACAACAATAAGGATAGCTCCAAATATCAAAACTATTATTATATTTATAAAGTATGCCTCAAACAAAATAGCTAATTAGACAGATGATGTTTAAAAAGGTGAGTCATTTAAAAACGTTCTGTTGGTTCAAATACGGTTACACACTCACCTTCACCTCCTTAAATACCACTACTCCCCACGCAGCTGCAATAAGACCTGGGACCTTTAAAACACATACACACAATGGTACATCACAATAGGCAACAGACATTTGTATACGTATACATGACGGTAGGGGTGGGGAAAAAAAATCGATTTTTCGATTTCTCTCGATTCTCTCTAGAACGATTCTGTCTCGATTCAGAAAAGTTCATAATCGATTTTTTAATATTTAAATTAATTTTTTTTTTTTTTTTTTTACACATTCATTTTGTGTTGAAATGCAAGCTGCATCGATTATTGCATTGTTCATTGAAAGTCATAATCGTGACAAGGGAAAGCTTTTTCTCTAATAAAAAATAGAGAAGGTAATTCATCTGTTGATTTTCTTTAATTATCAAACACAAAGTAGGAAGTGATTTGAGACTCTAAGTAGCAAACTCAGATGTTTTAAAAATCGACATGCATCGATAATCGTTAAATTGGTTTAGAATTGATAATCGATAATCGGTTTAGAATCGATAATCGGTGTAGAATCGATAATCGGTTTAGAATCGAATCGTTGACCACTGAATCGGAATCGAATCGAATCGTGAGGTGCCAAGAGATTCCCACCCCTACATGACGGAGTGAAGACACAGATGAAAACAGAACTTTTCAGAACTTTTCTAAATGATATGAAGAACAGTATACTTTGCCACCATATTTTGCCCCCCCCCCCACACACACACACACACACACACACACTCACACATGGTGTCTATCTGGAATCAACTGCCTAACAGGCTCTCCTTGATTGAGCTCCTCGCACACACTCACCCACAATGTCCAAGACAAATGAAATGAAAAATTCAAATTCAAATCCAAAGTATGTTAAACATATGTTAAACATACTTTACAGATCACTGAAGGAGACTGGATTGATGATGAAAAATTCAAATTCAAATTGAAAGTATGTTAAACATATGTTAAACATACTTTACAGATCACTGAAGGAGACTGGATTGATGATATCATTGCCATTCACAATGTAACCAGGCCTTAAGTGCATCTGTGTCTTTGATACAATGGTACAGTATACTGATCATTGGCAAATGAATGGTTGAGGCAGATGTGACTCACTGTTGTGATGATCGGGAAGCTGACCACCGCACTCAGATAGTGATTAGCTAAGAACCAGCAACATGTAGCCGCTCCCCACATGATCCCTGAGAGAAACCCTGAAAGAGGAGGAATGCGTTAGGACTGATTTATACAACTGGGGCTTTACAGCCTCTCTAACCCATGACACACACTGACACAGCAGTGTGTGTGTGTGTGTGTCTCTGTGTGTGTGTGTGAGTCTGTGTGTGTGTGTGTGTGTGTGTGTGTGTGTGTGTGTGTGTGTGTGTGTGTGTGTGTGTGTGTTTGTGTACCTGGTAGGATGGCTTTGGAGAAGACTTTGGGTTGGTTCTTCATTGCTGCACAGTAAATGAGGAAATAGACTGTGCTGGTGAGAAAGATCCCGCTAAATTGAGCAAACACATAGTCCAGATCTATAAAGGGAACACAGAAGGGTGTTTATCACACATACACACATCCTGAGTAACACACTGCCATTTGAATTAGTTCTTTATAAGCTTATCTCGCAGCTTAGACTGTTTCAAAGTTTCCTGAGTGCAAGTTGTCTTTACCAAACTGACTGGCTCCGTGGAAATGGCTGTCTGGATCGTCTGCGTGGTCTTTGATGTAGAGTACAGGGATAAAAGAGGAACCGTACAGCAAACCCGCAAAAACAGCCATACTAAAGCCTCTGTGTGTTTGTGTGTGAGAGAGAGAGACAGAGAGAGAGAGAGAGAGAGAGAGAGAGAGAGAGAGAGAGAGAGAGAGAGAGAGAGAGATTCAATTACACAATCATAAGTTATACGTTAACAGGTTTACTTCACATGGTACATGGTGGTGAATGTTTTATTTAATGATTATTGTGCTTGGCTTTATATGATGCAGTACATGTTCCAATGTGAGTGTTGTACATACACAAGTCTTTTAGTACTGGGTCTGAGTCTATCCACCCACGAATCATCTGAAGAAGCATCACCTGAATTTATAGTCTACAGGGTAGAAACACAGAGTTTATGCACACAAAAACAAGAACAAATACTGACACCAATGCTGAAGGTGCACGTGAGATCCACGACACGTGCATCCCACGTGAGATCCACACAAATTATACAAACAGTTACATGTGGATACATGCACTAGATATGCTTGTGCTTGCATGGGTTGTGCTTTTCACAATGCAGGTCACACATGCAGCCAATAAAATATTTATATCTGACGAACACGGTCAACCTTGGAATCTAAGATCAAATGAAATGCAAGTCAAGGAGCTTTACATAAATCAGGGCAAGGGCCCCCAACTCCTTCAGAGAACCTACATTATCTATGAGTAAAGGGGTCTCTTCTGCTGTTCGTACTCTCTGGACATCACTCTTCACAAAGAAAAACACAATGGCACTGAAAACACATGAAGACACATGAATATTATTATTTAGAAAAACTAATAAATGTGTGA
>NC_045173.1:2404880-2429880 GCF_900700415.2 Clupea harengus | reverse complement strand
TGGTCTCTCCTGCCTTGGTCTGCTCTCTCTCCTGCCCTGGTCTCTTCTCTCTCCTGCCCTGGTCTCTCCTGGCCTGGTCTCATCTGCTCCATACCATCAGCAGCAGTGTTTGTCTGCTCTGGGGGCATCCCAGCTGTTCCAGCACTCTAACATGGCTGCAAGCAGGAGCCAGTGACTCTGCATACGTCTCTGTGGATGACTGAGAGAATGCACTGTATACAGCACGTGTGTATGTGTATAGCATGCCCTGAGAGAATGCACTGTATACAGCACGTGTGTGTGTGTATAGCATGCCCTGAGAGAATGCACTGTATACAGCACGTGTGTATGTGTATAGCATGCCCTGAGAGAATGCACTGTATACAGCACGTGTGTATGTGTATAGCATGCCCTGAGAGAATGCACTGTATACAGCACGTGTGTATGTGTATAGCATGCCCTGAGAGAATGCACTGTATACAGCACGTGTGTATGTGTATAGCATGCCCTGAGAGAATGCACTGTATACAGCACGTGTGTATGTGTATAGCATGCCCTGAGAGAATGCACTGTATACAGCACGTGTGTATGTGTATAGCATGCCCTGAGAGAATGCACTGTATACAGCACGTGTGTATGTGTATAGCATGCCCTGAGAGAATGCACTGTATACAGCACGTGCGTATGTGTATAGCATGCCTGGTGTTTGTGTGAAGACTGGGAACTATTTGCATTACAAAGGTTCACTGGACATGAGCCATGTGCTCTCAAGTGAGTACTACCCCCCCTCTCTCTAGAGATGCAGACACGGGGACAGAAGCATGGAGGGGGGAGAGGATAACGGACAGAAGCATGGAAGGAGGAGAGGATAACGGACAGAACCATGGAAGGAGGAGAGGATAATGAACAGAAGCATGGAAGGAGGAGAGGATAATGAACAGAAGCATGGAAGGAGGAGAGGATAATGAACAGAAGCATGGAAGGAGGAGAGGATAATGAACAGAAGCATGGAAGGAGAGGATAACAAAGTCAAGAGGCAAGACTGAGACCTAAGGGCCTTTATTTAAAAAGAGTCGGAAAAAATAAAATAAATCAGTCCGTCCAACATTCCGTTACAAAAATCAGCATTATCTCACTGACTCACAGCTACCCATCTTACACAACTCTCTGAAACCGAATGCATTTGTGTGTGTGTGAGTGTGTGTGCGTGTGTAGGTGCCTGAACGTGTGTGGTTGTGTGTGTGTAGGTGCCTGCACGTGTGTGGTTGTGTGTGTGTGTACGTGTGTAGGTGCATGGATGTATGTTTGTGAAGGTGTTGGTTTCCATCCTGGTCAGTCACACTTAGAATAAGACTGCATCATCTCTCTCTGAGCAGGGTTTTAGCACGGCCCAGCTCACGCAAATGTTTGTGTGTGTGTTCAACTGATCTCAGTTATTCACATCATTTTATATACAATACATATACATACAAAACTAATGTACAGGACGTCAGATACACGGCATGGCATAGAAAAAGGTGATTTTCATATACTGTAGTTAATCAATATAATAATCAATGTATTTATCGGTAACATTAAGTTGTCTTTTCTCATCATATTTGAAAATGAAAACACTAAGCATTTAACATGAGTGGCATCCGCGCACTAAACAAAGCAAAAAAAAAAGGAAAAGATTAAAAATTTCATGCGTTTCAAACTACAGATCTGCATATCAGAGTCCGACAACACAACACTGTGTTAACGATACGCACCCTGTACACACAGACACACACATACACACACACATGTCAGTAGCAATCATTTAGCATGTCTGTACATGTGTTGTCATGCGGATGTGGAAAAAAATGTGAATGTGTATGTGTGCGTGTTTGTATGTATATGTGCGTTCATGCATAAGTGTGTGTGTGTGTGTGTGTGTGTGTGTTTGGCCACTCAGACATCCAGTCACTCAGATGGTGGAGCTCCATACTCGTCAGATACCTGCAGGTTTTGGCACTCTGTGATTTGGCATAATTCTGTCTCTCTGGGTATTAAACATTTATTTCTATATTTATTATATATTGATATAGAAGTCTATTTGTTACATTATTTATTAATTGTAGAACCTACATGGCCACTTGCATTTGTTATGTGTAAACATGTGTAAGTATTTTAATATCTATTAAATGTTTAAATCTATAAAACTACTGCCAGCATCCTTGATGGGACATAAGAAGATCCAAGAAAACATTGACACTTCTAGAAATGAAAACAGGAAAATAGAACAAAAAAAGTTTCTGGTACATGTCAAGCAGTGTTTTGTTCACATTAACATCATATAAACCAAATATATACATGATGTTGTCTTCATATAATAACAGTAATAAATGAGACTACTAAAACATTTCACCTACATTACATCAGTATGAACCATTTTGACTTTTTTAACACATTAAGACTGTAAGCCTTCTCAATGCAGATAATTGTTCAACAAAATGGAAGCAGTTTCATTGAAAAGCTTTTTTGGAAAATATTTTTTTAAATATGCTAATTGTATGTAGGAATATCTGAGTGTTATTTGAAAAAGTCATAACTGAATGCAGATGGTGCAAAAGTGTGCTTGTGTCATTCTGAATCTGGAACTCTCCATGGGTCGCTATGGAAACAGGCGTGTCAATTTGAGATTCAGTGCAGGCAAATAATGATGTCAGCAATCTCAAAGGTGTCTGATAAAAATGAAGAAAACTTTGTGTGTGTGTGTGTGTGTGTGTGTGTGAGAGTGTGTGCAAGTGAGTGAAAGTGTATGTACAAAGCGTGGATACAGAGTTTGTGGGTGTGTGATTAGCTGTAAATTTGTAAGTTGTCTGCATTGTGTGAGAGTTATGTACAGTTTTATTCCTGTATTTGTATTGTGTGCGTGTGTAGTTTTTGAACATATGATATGTGTGAGTGTGTGTGTGTGTGTGTGTGTGTGTGTGTGTGTGTGTGTAAGGCACTCAGGACAGGTCACTCATGCTGAGTGTCATTCCCATGCCAGGCCGTATGTATGGGACGCTGTGGACGGCTTTGGGGAAATCTGGCGACAGCACCCTTCCATTCTCCCCCATACTGCCCGTGATTGACAGCCTGGCTTTACTACGCATCGCATCTGTGAAGGTCATCTACAAAAACAAACAAACAAACAAACAAACAAACACACAGACAAAAAACACACACCACACAGGAGTTATTTACTGCTTTTCATATTAAAGGAGCTATGTACACTTTCAGTGTGTATGTATAAAAAGAGTGTCTTCCATAATCAAATGTAATATTCTGTGTAGATCTATGGCTAATTCAATATATAACATATATAAATCTTTACATGTACTATACATTATACTATACTCTATATATAATACTATAAACTATACTCTAAATAAATATGTTTGTCCTCATGTATTAGACCACTGAAAGGATTTATTGGTGCATGTCTGTATGTATGACTTCGAAAATGCACAAGCAAATGACACTAAATGTATGACTGTCAGGCATTCAAACGTTTCCACTGAATGGGATGAGGCTATTCAGAGCAGGTAACTGAAATTATTGAAGTGGCTAGTGGACTACAGCAAGCACAAATGAGGCCACGGGTCAACACATACACTCACACACACACACACACACACACACACAGACGATCACAGATGCACATGACAACGTCTTTGACGCATCCAGGTCTTAAAACTTGCCAAGAACACACTCATCTCTCCACTCATCCTTTTCTATAACTCATCCACCAATCTATCCCTTCATCCTTGCATTCCTTTATGCTCCCCCTGTTCTTCTGGACGGCATGTGGCAAATGAGTCCTGCCTCTGATGGTCCAGACGTCATGAATGGAGTAATGTAGCTGAAAGCGGCTTAGGGGCAGAGCCACAGACAGAGAAGGGTTGGCCAGAGAGGTGCTGCAGCCCCATGTTTGCCCCGGGCTAGTGAGTTGACCTTTGTTAGCATAATATGGATTTGATGTTCAGCTGTGTAAGGCATGTGAAGTTAGCCAACACACCTCTCAGAGCAACATAGTTTACACTGCTGGTGCCCAGACTTTTACTTGGTAAGTTGAGCAAAAGATATTTTGTCTCATATTTGGTATTTGGAGCACTGTGAGAATCATTCAGCCCGAACTAGTTAGCATCAAGGCACCATTAAGGTTTCACACAGCTTACAATAAACGTTTGTTTTAAGATTACGTTTAGGTGTCCGCATCATCTGCGGCTTATTTACTTTCCATATTCATATTCAAAATGAATGATTCGTTCTGAGTTGTACGTATCATGTCGGCTAACATAAGCAACGTTTTGATATTCCTTTGAACAAATGCTAACGGCTAGGGCTCCTGCTCCAGGCTGCCTGTTGGAGCACTGTGACGTGGAGCAGACAGACATGGAGCTGGGGTTGCTGCCTGGGCTCAGTCCTCCCTCTGTGGCTCTGTTTGTTTGGGAGTGCAGGGTCTCGACGGCCTTCTCCTACCGCCTCTAGATCTTAACACTCTCCATCCCATACACGTTGTACCCTTCCTTATAAGTGGCAAAATTCTGAGAATTCTGCGAGGAAGTGGCGTGCAGGCTGTCACTCTTGGCCACCTTCAGTCTCTTGGCCTCGGCGCGCGACTTGTAGCAGAACTCCACCAGGGCCACCAGCATGGCCAGCCCCAGGCCGCCCACCAGGATGTAGAAGACCCCGGCCACGTTACTCAGGCTCAGGGCGCTGGTCTTCTCCTGCAGGGTGCACACACGGCTCATATTAGTATGTGACCATTTCAAAGGGGAAAAGAAGAACAGAGCTTGAGCATTTAATCTTGTCCTTTGTTTAACAGTGCATACAACAGAAGTGAAACAATCATAAGAGCTAGTGTGTGAAATAGGGTTTGTGCGTGTGACACTGTACTATAAACTACTAACTATTGCATTCAAATATTCTCATTAATACACTAAGAGTATTCCAGACTTGTGTACGTTTTTTTGTATCTATAGGTATTTGAGACAGAAACAAAGAGTAACAAAGTAAGAGACAAAGACAGAGAACTCCAAGTGCATTTTAAATTGAGCACAACTGCTGGATGTCTAGGTATATGTGTGTATACTGACAGACTGAACAGACAGAAAGACAGACACATTAAGTCTATCTGTGTGTAGTAAATCTGACATGCATTACTCAGCTGACTTCAACACACATATTCTACTGAACTACTATAGTAGTTCTCTGGGGGGGGTCATGCTTGAAGTTACAAGGGTCACTCTGTGCTAGGACTGTTTACTTAGGTTTTTTTTTTCACACAGACATCCTGCAGTGACTGACCTTACTTCCCGAGTCCTTGGATCCACATTCACCCTTATCGTACCACCATTTGTTTTTCAGCTTGTCTAAGACGCCTTGCTCACTGAGTTTCAATACTGCAAGGTTTATGGGCGTTCTTGGCGTATAGGAGGAATAACATAAATAACATTATCAATGTTATTTTATGTTATTGTAGAATTTACACTGCTGTAGGCTTCTAGTCATGGCGATAGGCCTCGCTGCTCCATTTGGCCTGAGCTTAGCGTAGCTGAGCTGAGCCACATGTGCAACGACGCATCGCCCCGAGAGAGCAGCACGAGCAGAGGCCGCGCCACATCTGAGCCCAGCCTCTTGGCCGCAGGTGCACGCACGCACGCACGCCCAGCCTTAGACTCACTGTACTGTACTAGATGATGCTATTAGCAGTCTCAAGTGCTACTGCGCTAGGGAAACCTTTTTCTGAGGGGGGTAGGTGGGCCGTGGCAAGCGTCCGATTGTGCTGCTCCCTCGCCACTGCGTTTGGTTACCCATCATTCCCCTTTTGTGGGGCTGACCTTTGACTCGCCGCCCCCGCTGCCGCACTCTCCTTTGTCGTACCACCATTTGTTTTTCAATTTGTCCAACAGGCCTTGTTCATTGAGTTTAAGCACTGCAAGGTTTACCGCATTTCTTCAAAGATAAAACACACGGGTGAGACAGGGGCGGCTCAGCCTCCCGCAGTGAGTCACATGTCAATCAACAGCATAGCCCCTCCCACTTAAAGTAAGCCCACCCACAACACCCTCCCCGGAGCACAGGCTAGTTAGGCCAAGCTCCATGTGACATCATTATCATCACAGGTAATAAGAACATCTTAAATCAATATCATTATTATCCTTAGCAATATTATCACAATCAATAACATGTAACATAGCATTTAAACACTGACTAACATACATCAGGAATAATGCAAACATACACAAAAAACACACACATACATACACACAAGTGCAGTGCACCCTCACAAATGCACACAAACACACTCTCACTCACACCCAGTGCTCGACTGTGAGAGACATTTGGACAGTGGAAGCAGACAGATAGGTTAGTTTGTCAGTGTCACCAACAGCATGCAGCAGAGTTGACACATAGTGTTCACATGTGTACCAGCACACGTTACGTTCCACAGGACCACACCGCAGCAACAAACACATGGCACCACACCACGCATTCACCACAGATCTCCTGCAGTCTCTCCAGCATTCACAGTCAAGATGCTAATCACATGCACACACGAGGGAACGAACTGCTCTGGTGCCTAATACTGGCTGACTATTACTGTAGCATAAGTGCATAAGGTACATCATCTGGTTGTGCAGGGTGAGGACTAGCAGGACAAATCCGTGTGGGAGACAGGCAGAGAGAGAAACGTGTCGTGTGATTCATTAGCCTCTGAACTTACATGCAGGGCTCATGTGTGAGATCGCTTCTCTGCCATCTCCTACAAATGACTCAGAATGTCATTTATGATGTAACAAGAATACATCAAAACATACTAACTATATGTGCATAGATGTTTTCAACTAGAATGTCATGTTTGTTTACAAACATGAGTCGATCATAGATCACAACGGCAAACTTGTCTACGACTTAGTATGTGTTTTCTAACATGCATCCTTATCTGTAGTTTTGGTCACCTAGGTTACCTGCTGCTCTTTGGCTCTGGTTACCTAGGTTACCTGTTTCCTACTCTGTGTTACTGCCTAGGTTACCTCCCGGAGACCCCCGGCCTACATCAGGGTAGGTGGGATACTATAACAACATGTCCACACATTGTTATACTACTCCACCCACCTTAATGCTGATCCTTTGGGCGTGGCGATGCCGTATCCTTTGGAGTCCAGGTTCCCCCCGACCTTCATGGTGTCACACGGCTTCCGCTGCTCGATGTACTCGTTCATGGTGGACTCCAGCAGGTAGGCGTACTTTCCTTTGGATTTCCTGACCCGAATGACCCCCTCTACCGTGTTTTTCACAAATACAGAGGGCTCAGCACTCTTCATGTACTGCCACATCTTATCAAAGAGGGCAATCTTAGACCTCTGCGCAGGGAGAGAAGTGGAGAGAGAAAAAAAGGGAAAAAAGAGAGGGGGGGGGGGGGGAGGAAGGAATGCAAAGGGAGGATTAGGTCGGTGAGGGGCAGAGATAGAGAGATGAAGATTGGGACTGGGAACTCTGCACCCTTCAGTGGATTTGGTTCCGGATCTCTCACCCTGAAGAACTCTTTGGTGGATCCCGCATCCAGGGTTCCGTAGCAGATCTCCGACTGCTTGGCCAGGTCTTCAGCACTCTCTATGGGGGACACCATACGCTCTACCGTCAGGAAGGCAGCCAGGTTGGCCGTGTAGGAGGAGATGATGATGAGGGTGAAGAACCACCACACACCACCCACTATACGCCCTGAAAGAGACCTGAACACACACACACACACACACACACACACATACACACACAGCTCAGCCGTTTAAGTCACACATCCTCTCTGGCACACAGCGATGTGTTGCAGCACATTTAAACATGTGCAGAACATACACTACTAGGTCAATTCACCGTCTCCTTGACAGCACACATAAGTGCAGTAGTGCACACACATCCACACACAGTCAATCCTCCACATTCACATGATATAGACCAAAAGCCCCAAAGGCTCTGTAAAACTGAGCTGTTACGGATTTTCAATGCATGTTCAGCCAAAGCTGCAATTTAATGCCTACATAAACACAAACCTATTATGTTTACATATCAGATTTCTTTGATTATTTCAGTTATTCCAACTGAGTGTATACTTCAGACCTGTCTACACAACATATGTTCAAGTAAACTCCTCTATCACAGGATCACACACACACACACACACACACACACACACACACATACAAACATACACACAGGACTGATCAGGGGTAGTAGACACAGGACACAAAATAAAGCACTACACTCACCTAATTTTTGCAGGAGAAAAGAGGTATTTCAAAGCCACAGAAAGAAAGAGAGATAAAGAGATAGAGAGAGATAGAGAGTACTATCGTATGTTAAGTAGAGTGATAGAGAGAGAGTTAGAGAGAGAGTTCTGAGTGATTTTAAGAGTGTCAGGTGTGCATCTCTAAAGCTCTATGCTAGACAGGTGCGGTGCTATGACTGGCCTCTAGCACTCCTATGAACCCCACGGGCATAAGGCCACTGGTGGAGGATATGCAGCAAAAACACGGTACGCCTCCAAGAGCGCGGGGAATCACAGCCACCTCCGACCCTCAAGGCTCTGCTGACACCACACACACACACACACCAGCAGCAGGGTCACACCACAGGGGTCTAGCTGCGCCCCCTGTCATGCCAGCCTGCTCCTGCGCGCCCCCCCCCCCCCCTGCGTTCCTCTTAAGGGGCTGATGCGGTCACGCCACAGGGTCGGCTGTCTGAGGGAACGCAGAGAGGTGTAGGCGCAGGAGGTTGTCGTGTGCACGGTGGGCAGGAGCCAGTTCTCAGGGTCGAAGGGTGGGAGGGGTGGGGGGGGATCAGGGTTGGACGCACAAACCTTGGCGAAATATCGCATCCCTGCTGCATAAAGGCACCCAGAGAGAACCAGAGAGAATTAAAGATCCCAAACTCGTTTGTGGACTCGCTCTGGCCGAGCTGTCCGTCCTCCAGCTCCTCGATGTGCCACTCGTACGGGCTGAAGCGGCTGACCAGGAAGAGGACCACGCTCACGCCGATGTAGGCGAACACGATGCACATCCAGATCTCATAGGCCAGCGGGTCCAGGAAGGAGAATACACCCGGCTTTGACTTCTGAGGCTTCTTGATCATGATGGAGATGCCCAGACTCATGAAGGGCTTGGAGAAGTCGATCACCTCTTCTCTGACCAGTGTGATGGTCAGGGGAGCCACCGCTATGTCTGCTTTCTAAGGGACACACACACACACACACACACACACACACAGACACACACACGTGCACACGCGCACGCACGCACGCACGCACACAGACACACACACACACACACGCACGCACACATACACACATACACACACGCACACATACAAAACCGCATACACAGAACTGGTGTCAGCAACTGCTCCAAAGATCTCAAGGGGAGGGTAACCATTCAGCTGTCCTTTTATAAATCATGCATATGTACAAACACACACACACACACACACACACAAATACAGAAAATGTTGAGACTATCTTCACTTTAAAAGTAAACACCAACATAAACCAGCACACTGACTCACCCCATATACCAACTCTCCCACCATTCCATTCCAGATCTTTGTCTCAGCATCTCGGGCACCGTACTTCCCATCCCCCACAATCCTCAGCGCATACTTAAACCCACAATGCTTTGCAATCTCCGCAGCCAGGTCCACACAATAGCCCTCATAGCGCTCATTTTCCAGAAATAGCTCAGAATTCTTTTTTAGCATCACATATGGTGCTTCCTAAAAAAAAACACACATAAAGACAACTAAATGTAGATCCACTCCAGCTCACGACACAATTTGAAAACACACACAAGAGTATTAATGAAAGCATGAAGTCACACACACTACATGAATCACGCGTGATGTCTCACCAGAATGGTTGTCACTACAACAGTCTTGTTCTCTATGCCCATAGTGTCATTGGAGAATGAGTCTGATTTGGTCACGGCCATTTTGTCGACCTCATTCCAGTAACCGATCTACAGTGGGGTTCACAGGTAGAGGAGACAGAGTTTAGAACACACATTCTACTTACTCACCTTTGAATTACACTGTATTAAAACAATTTCACTTCAAATGTAATGTAAAGTACATATTGGCTACAAAACTCAAACTGGTTCTTGACAAAAAGGGCATCGTATCATTATGTTTTTATGTCTTAACCTTGACTGGTCCACTGTTCTTCAGCTCCATCACATTAACAGAGTAGTTCACTCTCTTCCCATACTGGTCAAACTGGACATTCCCAGTCAGTCCATCCACACGGACCTAGATAGACACAAACAAAAGTATGACAATGCACACACACAGAGACACCACACACACACACACACACACACACACACACACACACACACACAAGGATCTGAGAGCCCCAGACATTCTTCTTTCATACTTTAATTAGTCTCTTTAATTAGTCTGTTTCCAACATGCTGTATAGATCTGGCTAACTTGCTAACCCATCCAAAGGGCTCCGATGAAATACCTGTTTGAGAGCTCGTTCGATCTCCACCCCCTGGGCCCATGGCACTGCAGGGTTGGCCAGGCAATCTCCGTTGTTCCCGCGGCGGGTGAGGTCTATACGCTGCTTGTGCAGGAACTTGAAGGCCTCTGTCATCACCTGCACCGCATCGTAAGTCAGCGCAGAGGTGTACTACAGGAAGACACACAGGAGCACACGTTATTATCTCTTTGCACCTCACCGAACCTCCATCTGAGAGATCAGATACACACACACACACACACACACACACACACACACACACAGACTGACATACATACCCTGATCCTGCTGTCAGCACCTGGGTACTCTTTCTCTTCCAGGGTTTCCCAGTGCTGATCAAACTTCGCCACGATTGGATCATCAAAGTCAACAATCTGGAAGCCTGACACATTGGCTCCACCATACTGTATCTTGGACAAGTCACCATCCAGAAACCCCTGCATATGCACACAAACGCCCACACATCAATATTTAACAACACTGTGCATGCATATCAACATGATTGTGAAAACTCCTGCTGGGTTCAACCTCTGCCAACTCACAAAATTAGCGATGATGTAATGGTAGCCTTTCACATGACGACCGATCGTAATAACCTAAAAAAAACAGACAAAATGGACTTCTGTTAGTCTCTTTTCAAAACAGTGTATAAGTGGGTGTTGGCGTGGGTTGGAGTAGTTTTCTCCTTATGGTGTGTGTGTGTGTGTGCGTGGCTGTGTGTGTGTGTCAGAGAGAGAGAGAGAGAGAGAGAGAGAGAGTGAAAGAGAGAGAGAGAGAGAGAGTGTGTGTGATATGTACAAAATGTTGTACCTGCTCCATGATGTCTTTGACTTTGTCCTGTTCACAGTCTAAGATGACCCTCTTCTCCTTCTTGTTCTCTAGGTCCTGGAAGAGCGAGCGATAAGCCTCGTCTTTCCTCTCGTCCTTCAGGTTGCCCACGTTTATCGCCGTCACCTGCCACTTACGCTCCGCTGCTGTGTCCAAGACTGCCTGCAGCGTTGACAAACCTACAGAGAAAGATGGAGGGAGAGAAAGGGAGAAAGAAACAGAGAGAGAGAGACCATGGTAAAGGGAAAAAAGGTTGAGTGAATGTGCAAATTGGTGTGTGTGTGTGTGTGTGTGTGTGTGTATGTGTGTGTGTGAGAGAGAGAGAGAGAGAGAGAGAGAGAGAGAGTGAGAGAGTGAGAGAGAGTGAGAGAATGGTTGTGGAGTATTTGTTGAACCCCGGTTCAAACGTATAATGAAGGTTAATGAAAGTGGGTCTGTACATCACTCTCCTTCCATGACATCTTAATCAAACTTAATCATACTCTGCCTCTCCCCCTCCTGCTGCCCAGTGGAAATTAACAAGATCCTCTCTCATTCAAATCAGTCCGAGCTTTCAATGCCTCTAAGGACTCTAAGCTTTTCTGCACTGCACTGCGCACACACACACACACACACACACACACACACACACACACACACACACACACACACACACACACACACACACACACACACACACACACACACACACACACACACACACACACACACACAGATGATCAGTGTGCCTGCAGGCTACTCTCTCTCCTTACATTACTTTTTTCTCTTCAATTGTGCTATCTCTCCTCCTCTCTCTGCCCCTGCCTCCCTCCCTCCCACTCTCTCTCTCTTTCCTGACAATAGCAAAGCTGCATGGCTGACTTCATATCTAGGACTCAGCGGTGATTCGGTTCCTACTGCCCGCATCCACAGACAAGACAGGAACAACTGACCATGACATAAACAGCTACGATCCCCAACAGCTAACAACTACAAATCACACAACACTCCACACATCTTACCATCAAAACCACCAACAGCAGATACTAAGCAATTCAATTCACTTCACTTCAATTCACTGATGTAGCACAGATAACAATTCAAAGGGGGGGGGGGGGGGCGGACCCATCTGCCTGAGGCCAGCCATGTAGAAATGGGGGGTCCTGTGTGTGTGTGTGTGTGAGAGAGAAAGAGAGAGAGAGGGAGAGAGAGAGATAATATGTGTGTCCATGTGTTCTTCATACCCCTGTCACCATCATACAGATAGGCAAACGTCTCCCACTTGTAGTACTCCACGAGACTGATGAGCGGGCCCTTGATGTCCGGACGCATCTGCAGCACAAACTGGTTGAATCCGTCGGCAGGGAAGCTTGGCGTGATGAACGACACGTGGAGCGTCTCGCAGAACGATGTGATGGTGTTCACCGACTTCTTGTCGTAGAACCCAAAAATGGCATACACCCCGCGGGAAAACTGAGAGCAGACTGTAGGTAGAAAAACAGAAACGGAGAACTCTAAAGAAATGTATTGACACTTTACACTGTGGATGAAAGATGGAATCCAGTTTGCATACTTAATCTCCTGAGCATGATTGACACTTCATGTATTACCAGCAAAGGGGTTGTGATTCTTTCAAATTTCCATTTTCTATTCTGTTCATGCATAGTAATGTGTACTGTAATTTCATAGTTCACCAGTACTGGGATACCCCCCTACAGGGCAATACTAATCATATATATTGATTGAAGCCCTTCAAGCACTGTGCAGCAGTTCAGAGCCATGATGTCATCAATATTCTTTGATCTCAAGTAATGTTGAGATTGGATAGCAAATATTTCATAGGAGCCACCATCTGCATTTGTCTAGTGGACACAGTATCCTCCGATATATTGATTTGTGGTGGGACATAGCAGTGTAAGACTGCCCACACGTCACCACTAGTGAACAGTAGAACCACAACATGGGGCCTGACTGTTTGATGACCTACACACCATCTGCTGCATCAGAGGAGTCTATTTGCGACCAATGACTCCAGAGTCCACCCAAAACGTCTTCCACACTGCTGTTTTAAATTTCACCTGATTCGTACGTCATTCAGGAAAGAATTGTGTCTAGATAGAGATCAGATATCTAGAGTGTTAAAGGCCAGGGCTTTTTTGGATTGTTTGTCTGCGTCTATTTTTAGAGAGTGATTGAACGCTTCGTCCTGGGTTGCAGCTGGATTGACAGGGTCTAATTGCAAGGCAGTTAAAACAAGAGACTGTCAAAAGAAATCATTACAGACCCAAACACAGTAGTGTAGCATCTACAGTAAAAGAATGAAACAAAACCCAAGGATGAAATAGAAAGCCTTTTAAATTCACAATGAGGTGTTTCTCCACAGAAGCGAGCAGGCTTGACACAAAGTGCTGTTCTCTGTGCTGTATAAAGGCACTTTGAGAAGGAGGACTTTGAGTGTGTCCAGACAGATCACACCAAACAGAGATGTGTGTGCATCAAGGACGATGGGATTAAAAAAGACGATCTAACAGACAAACATTACACAACTCATAGGTATTCAACTGCACAACTACCCTAGCCTGCACCACCGGCTCCCCGATGGGTCTTTTGCTCTCAAAAGCACACACACACACACACACACACACACACACACACAGACACACACACACACACACACACACACACACACCCACAGGACACACACACACACATACACACACACACACACACACACACACACACACACACACACACACACACTCACACACCCCATGAGCCAGGGGCCCAGGAGGAGGACGTTTCCAAGTGATAAACACACTCATGCCCATGCGTTACCTTGTGTTTGTGTGGAGGGAGGCTCGAGTGGAGCAGTGGTAAAATTAGCTGTCCTACTTAGTTGCCCTGCTTTCTGTCCTCCAAAGGAACGCTACGCATACGTGTGATTCCAAGTGTATGATCCTGTTTGCTTGTCATGTGTGCATGTAAGAACTGCACACAGGTGAACATGTAAATATTTGTACATATTTTTATTTATGTGTGTGTAGGGGGGGGTGATGTGGATATTATTCAGTATGTGTGATTATTTCAAAACGAGTGGGAGAGCACGGTGTTCACTGGCTTCTGTTTCATTCTAGTGGATGAGATCCTAAATACATATGAAGCCAAAGTGCATACATATGAATCTTTGGATGCGATCCTAAATACATATGAAGCCCAAAGTGGCATACATATGAATCTGTGGAATGCGATCCTAAATAACATACAAGCCAAAGTGCCATACCATATGAATTCTGTGGATGAGAATCCTAAATACATATGAAGCCAAAGTGCATACATATGAATCTGTGGATGAGATCCTAAATACATATGAAGCCAAAGTGCATACATATGAATCTGTGGATGAGATCCTAAATACATATGAAGCCAAAGTGCATACATATGAATCTGTGGATGCGTTCCTAAATACATATGAAGCCAAAGTGCATACATATGAATCTGTGGATGCGATCCTTAATACATATGAAGCCAAAGTGCATACATATGAATCTGTGGATGCGTTCCTAAATACATATGAAGCCAAAGTGCATACATATGAATCTGTGGATGCGTTCCTAAATACATATGAAGCCAAAGTGCATACATATGAATCTTTGGATGCGATCCTAAATACATATGAAGCCAAAGTGCATACATATGAATCTTTGGATGCGATCCTAAATACATATGAAGCCAAAGTGCATACATATGAATCTGTGGATGCGATCCTAAATACATATGAAGCCAAAGTGCATACATATGAATCTGTGGATGCGATCCTAAATACATATGAAGTGCATACATGTGAATCTGTGATGTAACTAATTGCCGTACAAATAATTGCATGAATCTAGCATGAGATGTATTCTAGTGCTTCAGAGAAAAATAGTGCTGTTGTCTGACTGTTTGTAATACTGCTTTACTGTTCTTGAGTTGGTAAATTAATTTGACATTAATACAACATTAATTCATTTAATGAATGATGAAAATAATGAAAATAACGAATAATGAACCAGCTTGGGGTAAAATAACTCACTGTTAAATAAAATACTGTTTGTTGGAAAAACTGCATTATTCAGCATTGTACCCTATCTTACTAGCTGCACAGCCTGTAGCATACTATGGTCCTATAATATTATGGGAAACACTTCCCAATGGGTTTTACTTTTGCCCTAACCCACTATGTAACTTGGTGAGGTGGCCCCAGGACTGCTTTACATTGTTGGAAAAGTAACACAGCCTTTTCTGGATGTCTTAAAACTGGCAGATGAAAGATAACACCTATATCAGGTACTTTCAGCTTGTTAAGTTCATTCATCCTGCCATCCTAACACACAAGGTTTTCCACAAGGTTGTGTGTCAGGTAGAATATTATATAGAGGTGAGGTACCACAGTAAGCTGTTCAAATTCTCTTAATTTGACCAAAATACAAACCCGTGATCAGTACCTGGACCAGTAAGGCTACAGAACATACTATTTATTTACTGCTGCCTCAGAGGAACTGGTCGAATGTACACGTAGTTATTTTTGCCAAATACATATTACAGTTTTTAACTCAACGAGCCAAAACATTCTCCTCATTCATCTTTCTCCACCATCATGTTAGATTTGAAATTCGGTTATTTCACCTGTATGCTGACAATCTCTCAGTTAATTACTTTTCCAACTTCTGGTTACAAAGCCCATACCACTATTTTACCAAGATCTTTTCAATGTAGGCTCCCTTACATCCATACGAATCATGTCAAGCACGTCCATCTACCCCTCCCCCCACACATACCATATTCACCTTCCAAACCCCACCTCATGTACCCAAAGCACACTCTGACACAGACCCCACCTCATGTACCCAAAGCACACTCTGACACAGACCCCACCTCATGTACCCAAAGCACACTCTGACACAGACACACGCTGTCTTTAATCCGTTCTTGAAGGTGAAGCTTGATTAGGATGGAGGGACAGAGAAGCGCTGAGGGAGAGAAAGTGCTCACTTGTTCTTTTTATCATCCTGTCTTCAGCACAAATCCTCAGTACCTGAAGAGGTGATGAGAATATTTATGTGCTGGCTTCTGTGTAGGTACAGAGGAGAATAACCTCCCATTGTGTGTGTGTGTGTGTGTGTGTGTGTGTGTGTGTGTGTGTGTGTGTGTGTGTGTGTGTGTGTGTGTGTTACTATACCAATACTCTTTCATTTAAGACAGAGAGCACTGGCAAAGAGGGGTAAGCATTAACAGAGACTACGAACATGAGTAAAGGGCTTCAGATTCCAGTTAATTAAATTCAAACTCTAAGCATGCCAGTCTTTCCTGATTAAACATCAGCCAGAACAAGACAAAGTATTATCTTCCATGCAGTAATTAACTTATTGTATACTAACCTAAAAAAATCAAGATGCTCCTTTGAGAAAACTCAACTGGCAGGCCAAGCTTGCGCACAGAAAGGCATTGTGAAAGAGACAGAAAATGTCTCGTACTTAAAGGGATAACTGAAGGTCTAACTTTCAATCATAGAGAATTAATCTACTGGACCTGAATTCCAGAGTTTCTCTTTATCCACAGACAGCTGGAAGCTTTTGCTGAGTTCTGCAAACTGAAATAGGGTCAGACGACCACCTCTGTGCTTGGTTTTTATCTAGGCAATAAGCCACCTACTGTCAGGGCATGACATCGTACTTGCTGTACCTGCAAAACTGTTACATAACTTTGAAAACTTTAGTATCAGAAAATTCAGGGTTTCAGATCTCAAAACCACTGAGCCGTTTCACTCAAAATGAAGGAATACCTTTACAAAAGGTAGCCTGCCTAAACGTCATATTGTGTTTATGTTTTTTTCTTTAATATTCCGCCATTTCTAGAGATCTGGGGGGGGGTTTCCCAAAGCCTTAACACTACGTCATTTGTAAGTTATACCTTAACGCTTTGACATGTTTCCCAGAACGTCCTGAGCTTAGGTATACCCTCTCTAAGAGATACTTTTGTAAGGTTGGTCTGGACCACTCTTAGCTGTGTTAGTGTCTGAACGCATACACTGACTGAACGCATACACTGACTGAACGCATACACTGACTGCGCATCGCACTGCGATGGAAGACCAAGACATGTGTTGCATTACATTTTGTGCGTCATTAAATAAAAAGAAAAACATCTGTATGAATGAATCAGCCATTCATTTTGAATCCTTTGCAACTCCAAATCTATGAGTAACACCTAGTCTACAGCCAACCTCATTTGGGATGTTTTTTTATGTTGACTTGTAATGTATTTCTTGTTGATGTTCTTTCTGTGTTCGCCTGTGCTATAATCTGAGTCATGCCCATCATACTCATCTCACGCATGCTCAAACCTATGTGAATGACAAAAAAAATAGATTCCAGAAACATGGATTCAGCCTCTTAAGGTACACGTAGGAGGCTTTCTCTAAGGGAGACTCTTAAGAGATGGATTCGGAAGCATACATAGAAAAGTAAACAACTTTAGTAAGGTATACCTTTGAAGTCTTCATAAAACACGAAGAGACACCGTTATTGGGAAAACCATCCCTGATCAGTATTCTTCATAAAACACAAAGAGACACCGTTATTGGGAAACCATCCCTGTTAAGTATTCTTCATAAAACACAAAGAGACACCGTTATTGGGAAACCCATCTCTGATCAGCATTCTTCATAAAACAAAAAAGAGACACCATTATTGGGAAACCCATCCCTGATTAGTATTCCATGTTAAGGTCCCAATTTTGCTAATCAACTTTTCTGTAGATCCATTTCATCTGCAGAAATTCTTTATGCAAAAGACATACCCATCACTCTACAAGGAGAGTGCAAAATTGCAACCGTGTTTTATTCTAAGAATCAACAGCTGATTGAACAATATGATTGAATTTGATGTACCATGAATGTCAAATATGCCCACATATTACAAAGAAAACCTTGACTCAAGACAGGCATTTCTCCAATTCCACAGTTATCAACAGTAAAAAAAGACATTTTGAAATAACGGTCTTATTCCTGCACCTCCACCTACATCTACATTTACTTCAGCTATCTTCTCTCGTTCCCTGGAGAACAAACGGGTGGTCACCTCATATCTTTCAAATTCATGACAAATCAAACTAGATCTGCCTTAAATTCACTTTCAAGGGCAGGAAAATGCTTGTGACCTGACTAAAAACAATCCCAAGGTCATAGTCCTCTTTCCACTCCTCAGTGGTACCTGCTGGTCCAGAGCACAGCCGCAAATAGCCAACTAAATCTATCGAATTCTCCTCACATTTTCAAAGTAACATACCTGATATCAGGGAAGACAGTGTGGCATGCGGCCTCCAACACACTATAATACAACTGTTTGCCCTCTCCATTAACAGGAGCAGCAAGCATGTCTGCATACAAAAATGCCTCTGAAGTGTCCTGAGCCCTGATCTGCCAAAGGGTGCGTTGGGGGACAAGCGAACTGGAGGTCATGACCCCAAATATCTGTGCACCCACCCTGAGGGGGGAGGACACTCTTCACCCCTCTGTAGAAGCTACAGATGTGTCTTTAGTAAGCAAAATATTTGGCAACCATGATGCAATGTCCTCAAATCAAAGCAATGACACAATGTCATCGCTTTCAACTCTTTGATAATTCCCAAGCTTTAAGTTGGAGGGTTTTTCTTGAATTGGTTTGTGACAGCAAACACAATGACATCTTTAGTAGAAAGGAGAGGCCCTGTTTCTCATTCTCTGTATTCATCTAAAACACCAAGGTGCTTTCAACTTTTATATTTGAAGTAGGCTCTGTGTTAAGGGAATTGGAAAAACTCTGTAGTATCGTGACATTTATTTGAGGATCTAGGGTAGCACATGGTTCCGAAGGTGCCATTGACAGACACCTTGCTAAGCTCGCTCGCTTTGTAGAGAGTGACCATCTGCATGATTCAGCAGCGTGGGGCGGTGATGGCATGCAGGTGACTTGATGCAGTGAAGGAAGCTCATAGTTAAGCGCATGGACCTCTTTCTTTCATAACACTCTCTCTGTCACACACACACACACACACTCAGTCGTACGCACGCACACAAGTGATCAGCGTTGGCCATATCTCTTGCTTCCAACGCGCGAGGCACACTTGACTGCACAGCCGTGGGCGAGTAGAATTAGCGGATTGTTGCTGGAAATCCCTCGCCATTTTAGTTTTTGTGAATTTGTATGTAATGGGAAATGTGATGATTTTTCACCCTCTGAATCCACTAAACGGTGTGCCTCACATTATAATTTACTAATTGACCTTAATCAGTCGTGTGTATGTAGCTGAACGTGTGTGTGGAGTGAGGGGTGCATGGATGACAACTGACTAGGAACTAATAGAAAGCATCGGAGAGAACTAACAGTCTTTAAGTTTCAAGAGCCTCTAATAACCTTCAAAGTAGCTACTGCTGCTTTTCAGTGGCATTATCTATAGACACAGGCGAGGATGATCTGTCAGAGGACGCGTTTGAAGCTGCTTTTTAGCTCGACCGAGAGAGAGAAATAGCCATTTTCTTTCTCATTCTACGATAGCGGTGCTGGTTCATTTCAGATAATGAAAATCACGTTTTCCTCACGTCAGGAACCTAATTCACCAGCAAGTGTAAGATAATAAGAACAGTGCTTTCACCATTCCTAATATGATCAAACGGCGCGCATGCAAGGGGGAAAGCGGGGGCCATACGGTTACTGTGGAAACCAACTCCATGCTGATCAGGAATTCATGCCGATTACACAGAGAACCTCAACATATCATCTCATACACCTGCCGGAGTGCGGGTTTTAACTGCCTCTCATAATCATCCCACAAACATGGGGAAAAATTACTCGGATGGCATAGATGAAATAAGCCGCGATAAGGCGCAAGACAATGAAACGTATAACGCTCAGACAAACGTTAATAATAGAACGAATGTATGATGGTTACGCCATCCAACCCATGTATCAGAGGCGGATAACACACTATCAAGCGCGCGCACACACAACTCCCCCATGTTACTGAAATATTCAACGGCGTTAAATCTCTCGAGCTGCGCCTGGCTCCGGCTAGCAAACGCGCAATGCTACTTGACAGCTGATCCTAAATCAGCCTGTCCATTCCCCTTCTCTCACAGCAAACGCGAGCTAAGCGACCAGAATGATTTCAGAACAGTGGGCTACTGAAGGACATAAGATGTCCACACCGAGAGCAATAACCCACACAAAAAACACGGGCGTCGCTCCAAATCTTTGCCAAATAATTGCAATCAGAGTCAACAAACAGATAGACAATTCTGTTAAATTCGGGCACGCTTCACAGAGCCGCACTTACAGCAGTTGGTGATGGCGAAGCTGTTGGCCACCTCCAGGTTGTCTATGTGGGGTGTCAGTCGGAACTCGGCCGTGCCGAACCGAACCATCCCGATCCGGAAAGCGCTGTATTCTTGATCTGCGCCTCGAGGGAACAGACCCCCTAAAACAGAAATATAAAAAGAAGGTGAGACACATTCTATCAGCGCACCCCTTCAACTAACAAGCAGAAAACATATCGCCTTATCTCTCGTATTTATCAGCATATGTCGCCCAGAGGCTCCAGAGCGCAGAATGTTTCCAATGTGCTCCTTCTCTGAAAGGCTCAGTATCAGCAGAGACTGATGTCCTAAATTTCCCACCACGCGTTAACACCTTGAAACACAAATGTGAATATTCAAACGTAATCCTACATTTCAAAACTACGACTCTTACCAATCTGAACGCTTGGAGATCCACCAAACGACATCCCCCACAGTACGGGCAATAGCCAGCACGGAAGATTCATCGTCTTTTGCATTTCCAAAAGGCGCTACGACATCCACCATCCAGCGTTTCACTGGTTATAAAATAGCCCTCGTCCCATGGACCCGACTTCTCATCATACAGAGACGGGAAAAAACCAAGTTCCTCGCTAAGGTGAAGAGACCTATGAGCCCTTAAAGACGAATGACAGGAGCTAGGGAGCGGGCGATGCGGGGGAAGAATCGCGCACTGATGCGGGTTTCTCGCTCTCGCCTCCTTTGCGGCTCCGATCCTCGGAATCCTTTCAACACAACGGACACGCGAGGAATACTGATGAAGACGGAAAGAGCCGAGAGATGCCGAAACTGGTGTTGCAGCTTAAGCCTTCGGGTACGAGATTCGGGCCAACGAGCATCACTGGCCTCGTTCATTGATCGATGCGGTAATTTTGAGGCTTGGTTAATTGGCTGGAGAAGTCTACTTAGATATTTAGACGTTTGTGTTGATAATTAAGTGTAGACTAGTTGGATCAGTCCATTTGATGTGTCGAAGGAGGACTACCGGGCTTCGGGACATAGTGGACTGAAGCATTATTTCTGATGAGGTGCGATTTATTTTCTTGTAGGCCGTATGGGATGTCATCTAAATCATGAACGTAACGAAAGCATGAATCATTTACATAGAAACAATAAACGCAGGCTTTCAACCTTCTAGCAGCTTATGCTCTATAGCCTACTGCATAAACGCAACTGGCTACTGACACAAAACTCTCCCTAAAATGGTAGTAAACACCTTTAACATATCATAACAGGCCTTTTTTGGGGAGCACCTATTTATGATGCAACATCCCTTGCATAAAAAGTAATAATTTTTCATCCAAATTATTGAGGAATATCACTCATCAATTATAAGCAACCCAAATACTATACTATACTAATACTATGAATATGTATGGGCTGCAAATGTGTGTTTTACATGTCATAATGATATAACAGCAAACACACCAAAATAAATACAACTCGCCAAAAACAATAAATACATTAAAAAAAAAATACGAGCATGACCTAATTCCAATTATGGAACCTATCCAAAAAACATTAAAAAAAATGTAACCCTCCATGATACCCCACGTGCATGGAATAAAAAGACCCTCTGGTAGGGGATACTGAGCCATACCATATTCTCTATAAGAAGGAGGAGGATGTCACGAATATCATCTGATCAATACTAATTTTTCTCAAGCCTAACATTTGGTTATCAGCTGAGAGGGAGTGCCAGCAAAGTGTCACGATTACACCTGCCGCTATCCGAGAGACCATGGAGGTACAGTTGTAACGCGGGGACAGTTGTAACTTGCCTCATTTCTCAAATCGCCTCTAACGTAATGCGATGAAACGCAGAGACCAGGTGTGATGGCACCAGCATGCTACGCTACGAAATTAGACTACAATAGACATAAGTCGTTTAGTGAGGAACATTTGTAATTTATAAGATTTGTGCAAGATTTTGACTGTACAATTGATGTTTTCACAGGAACACAATTAGCAGGTGGTTGTGATCTATTATTTGCGAACTAGATGCTATTAGAATGACTGGTTGGATACATTGTGTTATATTTCAATTATCTTATCAAAAACAGAGAGGTCGTCTAGGGACAATTGTTACACGCATTACAATCGGTTGCAACCAGCAACAGCTAGCAAGTGAAATAGGCTAGCCACGAGGTTTGGAAGCGACTCACTCACTGGCATTTTGCAACCTGTAAAGACTACAACTTACAGAAAAAAATCTTTATCCACCACTACTTTTGTTTGAATAAAGCATGACTGTTGCCGTAGATTTGACTTTACCCCTTGAAACTGGCATATTACATGTACTCGGCCACTGTTACAACTGTCCCCAAGGCTCATGTGCTTGAAACAGTGAAGTAAATGTAGAGACAAAAGATGTATGTTATATTATAAATATAATTAAAATTAAAAAATAATAATAATAATTAAAAAAAAAAGATGTATGTTGCATATATGTTAAAATGGAAGGTGTCGCTAATGCCGATTTTATGCAACAACACAAAAGTACGAAAAAGTGTTAGAATTGTACCCGGTTTCCCCTACACTCCCCACACCAAAGACACATCACCTCAGCTCTCAACACAGTCCCAAGGCACAGCTCAGACTGGTCAGATAGCCTGAGACTGTCTGTAGCTATGGACACACAGCTATGGATGATGACCCTCCATCCAGCACCTGCAAAACACAACCAAAAAGGAGACAGAGGGGCCATCACAATCACAACATCTATTCCTAGAGGAACACTCCAAACAGTCATTTATATATACCTAGTTTTTATTGGCAAAGGATGTCATGAGCTGCTGAAGAGAATTGTTTTGCCAGGCAAATTGCAAGGCAAGCTATAAATTGGAGAGACTTTTAAGACCGAATTGGCTGCTATGAGATTGGTGATGAACTCTGATCTTAAGTTAACTCATTCACAATGTTTTGATATGACATCTGTCTGACATTGTTAAAAAAAAAGCTGCTGGCCATGCCAAAACATGCCATGCCAAGACGTATCTGGTGTGGAGCCCTGTGAAATCAGGTGTGTTAGGTCCATCTTAAGATGAAAGGCCTCTTTTTGGCAGGATGTAAGATGTGTAAATGGGACACACCAGTGAGCTCTGCCAAGAATGCTTGTTTCAGAGAACAACTGTTAGCCATAAAGCCAACAGCCTGTTTGGCTAACATCATATCTGGAGGCAACTTGGGGGCTGTGTTTGGGAACCAGGCCAGCTTCTATAGCACACCACATACACCAAGGGTCCAACATGAAGGGAACTCCCCACATCAAAGCAAGGCTAACAGCCACACGAGGAACAAGGCCAACCCTGTCTGGGAGCCAGTGCATTTCCCAGGAGAGGTTGAGTAGAGAACTACGTTTCCCAGATGCCTTGCATCTAGCAGCCACTCAGACCCGTTGTAGGTTTTAGAGTAGTTCAGTAGATATCCAGCAGAGAGCAGCAGAGGGCTATTGTAGGAGCGCTCAGAAGCTGCCTGCATTTAGGGGACCTGTAAAGCCACTTCCCCACCACTATTCCACGCAGATAATCCATCTCCAACAAGCACAGGTACACATTGAGTTTCATAGAATAGAATAGAATAGACTTTATTTGTCACTGTGCATTGGATACACAACGAAATTTGTTTGTGCAACCACTAAAAAAGTGCAGTTGTGCTGGGTGGAGGGTATGAGGGTTGTGTTATTCATGCGATCAATTATTGTCTGTCTGAAATTTGGTTTGTTCTGTTTTTCCAAAGTGTACCATTTGTTAATATTACAATTTGAAATAGTCCAGGGATTGTTTGACAGACACGAGAAGCACAAATCTCATCAAATTTGATTGACAGCTAGAGACTACACTAGAGAGGTTGGCTAAATCCGGGGCCTGAACAGGATAGAAAAAATCTTTCATTTTGTTTCTACCCCATGTCGCCCTGAGATCAGACACTAAGCTGTTGGCAGTGAAACTATGAAGCGACTGATGTTAAATCAACCAATGAAGAAAGAGCAGGACAGAGATATGTTTACATGTTTTTATTCATGATATGTTTGTACACAGAAGCCATTCCGATTGCATATTATTTACATTAATTTCAGTCCACCAGTCCCTCTAAGCATCCTGTGTCCTGAGAATTTGTCCACTACCAGCCTGGCACACACACACATACATGCACGTCCTGTCCCCCTACGCTCGCTTTTAAAACCCCAGCCTTAAGCTATTTAAAGTCATAAAGTTCTGCATATATTAGTAAAAGGATTAATGTCTTTACTTCAGCGTGCAAGGTATTTAAACAGAGTAATACTAGCTTCAGTTCACACA